>NC_092807.1:70232285-70397285 GCF_040954645.1 Diabrotica undecimpunctata | reverse complement strand
TTATCTACTGGGTCCATTTCTACCTGCCAGTATCCAGATTTCAAATCCAAAGTAGAAAACAATTTACTTCCAGCTAATGTGTCCAATGTGTCGTCGATCCGAGGCAGAGGATAACTATCTTTCTTGGTAACGTTGTTCAGTAAACGGTTATCCACACAGAACCTCGTCGTTCCATCTTTCTTCTTAACCAGGACCACCGGAGAGACCCATGGGCTCGTAGAAGGTTCTATCACCCCGTCTTTCTTCATTTCCTGAACAATCATTTCAGCTTCCTCTCTTTTCGCCTGTGGTAATTGTCGAGCTGTTTGACGAATTGAATTAGCTTTGTTAGCGTTGTTCTTCCCGTCTTTCCTCCTTTCGGTACGAAAATATCACGATACTGCCGAAAAAATTCCCTTAATTTCCTTTTCTCCATCTGATCTAGAGACTGTCCCGCAACTGCAACCATTTGGTCGAATTTGTCGTTGGAATTATCAGATGTTGCCGCCTGACGGATTATAGATGTCACAGGTACACAAGTTCCTACTTTTGTCTCTTTCTTGATGATCACTGGGTAGTCATTGACATTGATAAGTCTCACGGGAATTTCTTTAGCCGAAGTCACCAATTCCTTTCCAATTATCCAAGGGACAGCATAACAGGTGTCCCTTCGCCCACAATTCCCTAAAGCCGCGCTACTATGATCGTTTTGTTGCCGAGAGGGGGCATTTGCCGGCTCTTCGGGCTTCTTCCTATCCCCGGAATTGGATCGGGTATTCACCATCTTTGGTTTGTCGCTGGTAGAAAGGTTAAATACCACCGCTGTTATAAATAACAGTGACAAATATCTGTTATAGGTAACGGTTCCAAGGAACAGTTACACAGTAACAGAGCAAAAATGGAAAACAGATAGGTAAAAATGATCTAAGTATTCCTTGACTTACGGAAGGAATAACTTACAACAGAAAATAAACAAGAGAATCAAATATAGTAAAATAAATGCACAAATATTTATTTATAAGTGTTTCTTGACTTACGGAAGAAACGACTTATAATAGAAAATAAGAAAAATCAAATATAGAAAAGATGTAAAAATATTGCTAAGTGTTTCTTGACTTACGGAAGAAACAACTTAACATAAAATAGAAAATGAAAGAGACAAATGTATTAAGTATTTTCTTAACTTAAGGAAGAAAATATCTTAGATAAAATATCGGAAATAATAATGCAACAATGATTATGAAAATATTTCTAAGAGTTCTTTGACTTACCGGAAAGAACTACTTAGACAAAGTACAAATCAAAATATAAAATAGAAAAAGCAAGATAAATATTTCTAAGTGTTCTTAACTTACGGAAGAACAACTTAGACACAAAATACAAGAAAAATAAACAATCAAAATAATCAAATAAAATATCAAACAATCAGTACATGAATAAATATAGATCAATGTAATATTCTAACCTGAAAAGGTCTAAATATACAATAATGCTAAAATAAAAATGGTATATAGGAAATCAGAAATAAAACTGTTACGATAATTATCCTGGCCTAAAATAACCGTAAATATTATGACTAATGCTGTTCTGTTTTAGATTTTACGAGAGTATTCGATTAGCCGGCAGAAATTTACCTGAAGGGACCTTCCAGAAACGGTCGAGCCGATGTAAAAATACCCGTTTGCCTTACCGTTATAATTTCGCCGCTAATCGAGAAGGCTGTTCGATGATTCTAGCGTAAAGGCAATGGCATATATAAAAGGACATTTTATTTGGAAGGAACAGTTAATTCTCAAGACGCGCTCGCGAATTTGTTACGTACGGATATATATAAATTATTGTCAGATAAGTTAATATAAATAAATAAATAAATAAAATCCGTAAGTGTTATAAATATTGAACCTTTTAATAAATCCACAACAAATGGTGTCAGAGTGGGATCGAACATAAATTAGACTTATAATAATAATACAAGTGAATATTTGTAAATTGTGAAAATGACGACGATTTATGAGCTGACAGTGACTAATTTAAGAAGACATCTAGAAGACAGAGAATTAGCTTCTACCGGAAAAAAGGCTGAGTTAGTCCAACGACTAAAGAACGCTTTGCTAGAAGAAGGACTAGATCCAGAGACTTATATATTTGAAGACAAACATGATGCTGTCCTCTCGTCGATTTCGAAAGTTTCTGGTGACATCGCATCATTAGAGAACAAAGTTTCCGGCGACATCGCTTCTTTGGAAGACAAAGTTTCTAACGAGATTTCTTCGCTGGAAAGCAAAGTCTCTGCTAATATCTCTTTGGAAATCTCTAAAGTCACTTCTGAGATGTCTGCCCTGGACGATAGAATATCTTCGTTAAAAAACCAAGTTGCTGCCGATATGTTGGCCTTCGAAGAAAAGATATGGAAAGAGATGGAAAAGAAGCTGGAGGAAACAGGGACGGCAGAGAGAGGAAACAATCCAATTACAGTGGAGATAAAAGAAGACGAGACGAAATGTAAGTTGGAGACACGGCCGAAATTTGAAGGAAGTGGAGGTTCTATTCATGTTAAAGTCCCAACTTTCGACGGAAAATCATCATGGAACAACTACATGAAACAGTTCGAATCAGCCGCAAGAGCAAATGGATGGTCTGAAAAAGAAAAGGCGGTAAACCTGACTATCGCTCTTCGAGGAGATGCCTTAGATGTGCTTCAGACCATAGCAGTAGAGGAGACCGATGATTTCGAACAACTGAAGAAGAGGTTAAATATGCGATATGGCCACGAACATTTGGAGCATGTATATCAGTCGCAGCTTAAAAATCGTAGACAGAAGAAAGATGAGGCTCTTCAAGAATATGAGGTAGATATTGCCAGATTAGTACGATATGCTTATCCAACAGCTCCCGAAGACATGATGGAAAAATTGGCCGTTCAAACGTTTATTGATGGTCTTCGTGATCATGAAATGCAGAGAACACTACGATTAGCTCGTCACAAGACGCTGGTTGATGTCTTATCCGCCGCCCTCGAATACGAGTCAGCTACGCAGGCCTCTGGTGGGTACAGTAAAGTTAGGACTGTAAAAGAGGAAGGAGATGAAGATAAACTTGACCAGCTCGTTAATATGATGAAAAGCATGACATATAAGAAAACGAAGACCATCAGATGCTGGAATTGTGGCGAAATAGGACACGTACGAAGCTCCTGTAAACACCCTAGGTACGACGCAAATCAAGAAACTCACCATCAGGAAAACTAGAACGGGTCAGCCTTAGGGGGGCAGCTTCGACCCAGAACTTTTCCAAAGACCCTCTCATACTAATAGCTTCTTTGAAATGTCGTGAAGATAGTGTATATGTAGATGGAGACATAAATGGTAAAAAGCATACGTTGTTGGTGGATACCGGAGCGACCAGAACCATTATACGTCCGACAGTTATAAACAGCCGAAAGAAACTGTTACCAACGAGGTTGCGACTTCGGACCGCTACAGGTGAAAATGCCAACATTCATGGAGAAGTCCAGGTACAATTGGGAATTGGAGCAGAAAAGTTTGTCCATACTGTTATAGTTGCTGACATCGAAGAGGATGTTATATTAGGAATGGACGTAATGAATATGCATGGATTCCAATTGGATTTTAAGAATAAGGTAATCAAAGTTGGCAACGAGGAAGTATTTCTCCATCCACATAATGACAACACTGTGCAAGCAGCCATTAAAGAAGATACAGTCGTGCCTGCGAGAAGTGAAACGATCATAGTAGCGCGGCTACAGGGAATTGTGGACGAAGGGAGACCTGTTATGATGGAGCCTTGGAACCACGACGATGAGGTTGGCCGTGGAATCATAATTGGAAAGGAATTGGTGACTTTGGCTAAGGAAATTCCTGTGAGGCTTATCAATGTCAATGACTACCCAGTGACCATAAAGAAAGAGACAAAAGTAGAAACTTGTGTACCTGTGACATCCATAATCCGTCAGGCGACAACATCTGATAATTCCAACGACAAATTCGACCAAATGGTTTCAGTTGCAGGACAGTCTCTAAATCAGATGGAGAAAAGGAAATTAAGGGAATTTCTTCGGCAGTATCGTGATATTTTCGTACCGAAAGGAGGAAAGACGGGAAGAACTACCGTTGTTAAGCATAAAATTGATACTGGTAATGCTAAACCAATTCGTCAAACAGCTCGACGATTACCACAGGCGAAAAGAGAGGAAGCTGAAACGATTGTTCAGGAAATGAAGAAAGACGGGGTGATAGAACCTTCTACGAGCCCATGGGTCTCTCCGGTGGTCCTGGTTAAGAAGAAAGACGGAACGACGAGGTTCTGTGTGGATTACCGTCTGCTGAACAACGTTACCAAGAAAGATAGTTATCCTCTGCCTCGGATCGATGACACATTGGACACATTGGCTGGAAGTAAATTGTTTTCTACTTTAGATTTGAAGTCTGGATACTGGCAGGTAGAAATGGACCCAGTCGATAAAGAAAAGACAGCCTTCACCACAGGATCTGGATTGTGGCAATTCAACGTTATGCCATTTGGACTTTGTAATGCTCCTGCGACATTTGAGAGGCTTATGGAAAATGTGTTGAGAGGGTTATCTTGGAAAACATGCCTGGTTTATTTAGATGACATAATCGGCTTGGGGGAGACATTCGAAGATCATTTGAGGAATTTAGAAGACGTTTTTAATCGACTTAAAGCTGCCCAATTGATGCTAAACCCCAAGAAGTGCCAGCTATTTCAAGGTAAAGTCAACTATCTGGGTCATATAGTCAGTAAAGAAGGAGTGGCCGTGGATAAGGGAAAAATCGATTCCATTAAGGAATGGCCAAAACCAACTGACAAACATCAAGTGAGAAGTTTTCTTGGACTATGTACTTACTACCGGAGGTTTATTAAGAAGTTTGCAGATATCGCTAAGCCATTAACGCGACTTACAGAGGAAGCAAGAGAATACCGCTGGGATATAGACTGCCAAAATGCCTTTGAAACGTTGAAAAAGCATTTAATATCAGCACCAATTTTAGGGTATCCACTGCCAGAAGGAGAGTTCATCTTAGATACGGATGCAAGTAATGTGGGAATTGGAGGAGTGCTGTCTCAGATTCAAGGAGGACAGGAACGAGTCCTCGGATATTTTAGTAAAGTTCTTTCAAAACCTGAGCGGAATTATTGCGTCACGAGAAGAGAACTTCTGGCAGTAGTGAAATCAGTAGAGCACTTCTATCAATACCTCTATGGAAGAAAGTTTTTAATCCGAACCGACCATGCCGCCCTTAAGTGGTTGATGCAGTTTAAGAATCCAGAGGGTCAGATAGCCAGGTGGATCGAACGACTCCAAGAATACGATTTTAAGATTGAGCACCGAGCCGGAGTTAGCCACAGAAACGCTGATTCTCTTTCCAGAAGGCCATGCCCAGCAGAGTGTTCCCACTGCAACAAAACGGAATCCAAGGAAGCAGCAGTGCTAAGAACGACGATTGTCAACGACGACTGGACGCCTACTAAGATAAGGGAAGAACAAGAGAGAGATCCAGTTATACAGAAAATCCGAAAATGGAAAGAGGAAAACCGTCGACCACCTTGGCAGGAAATATCAAACCTATGCTTAGTAGTTAAGACGTATTGGGCCCAGTGGGACTCATTTATCATCGAAGATGGCTTGCTCAAACGAGTCCTGGAAAATGATGACGGTTCAGAGAAAAGAAGACAGTTGGTGATCCCAAAGAGCAGAATAGCCGAAGTACTTCGTCAGTTACACGACAGTCCATCGGGAGGGCATTTTGGTGTAAGGAAAACCCTTCAGCGAATTCGGGAACGGTTTTATTGGATGAACAGTTCCGACGACGTAAAAGACTGGTGTAAGAAATGTACTATTTGTGCTACGAGTAACGGGCCTCACCGGAAAAGGAGAGCTCCTATGAGACAATATAATGTTGGAAGCCCGTTTAAAAGAATAGCTTTGGACATTGCAGGGCCATTTCCAGAAAGTGAAAATGGGGGCAAGTACATGTTGGTAGTAATGGATTACTTCACTAAGTGGGTCGAGATTTACGCACTTCCAGACCAGAAGGCCGCCACCGTTGCAGATAAGTTGATCCAAGAATATATCAGCCGATTTGGAGTGCCTTTGGAGATCCATAGTGACCAAGGCAGGAACTTTGAAAGTGATCTATTCCAAGGAATATGTGATAGACTAGGCATGAAGAAAACAAGAACTACCGCGTATCATCCGCAATCGGATGGTATGGTAGAACGAATGAATAGGACAGTTGGCAAGTATTTGACAAAGATGGTGTCCGATCATCAGCGAGACTGGGACCAATACCTTCCGTTCTTCACAATGGCCTACAGATCTGCTGTTAACGAATCAACGGGCCAGACACCAGCCAGAGTCCTATTCGGACGCGAAATGCGACTACCTTGTGATCTAGAATTTGGGTGTCGACCTGGAGAAGATGTAGCAGGTGAAGATTATGTGATCGAATTACGAAGAAGAATGGACGATGTACATGAGTTGGTCCGTTCCCACCTTCAGATCGCTAGCGACCGAATGAAGAAACGGTACGATACACAAGCCGAAAAGGGTTGCTTTAAGAAGAACGACAAAGTATGGCTGTATAATCCCAAGAAGCGAAAAGGTTGTTCTCCCAAATTGCAGCAGTTTTGGGAAGGTCCATACCTCATCATGGAGAAGATCAACGATGTCATCTACCGAATAAGCAAGATTCCGAGGGGAAAGCCGATGATAGTACACCATAACCGGCTGGCGTCTTTCGAAGGTGACCACGACGTAGATGAAGAAGTGGAAGTAAACCAAGTCCAAGACGTGTCTGACCTCACGTTTGAGGAATTCATGGGTGCCTATGGAGGTACCGGTAAAGCAAGACATGGTGTTACCACTGAAGAAAAGCAAGATCTACTCGCGCTCCCCGATGACTACTCGCTGGCCCTTACCATCCCGGCCAGTATCAAAGACGCACCAAGGTTGGCATCCGTCTTTCGAAGGAAGTTTGGTCGAGTTGCAGAACTTCAATGCCAGGTGCCAGCTCGTTATGCCAGATGCATCACGTTACCTTTTCTACCTGGTAACAAAAGACACTGCCCGTGACCAACCTACCTACCGAGATGTGTGGGAAGCCTTACTTCAATTGAGAGAGCACGTACTAGAGTCCGACGTGCAAAAGTTAGCCATGCCAAAGTTGGAGTGCCGCCAATTAGATTGGAGGGTTATCCGAAATATGGTGGAGGAGATCTTTAAAGACACCGAAGTCCAGGTGTTAGTCTGTTGCAATCCGCATAGTTACTGGTGCGGAGAGAAAACCGTCCCTTGTCATTTTTATACAACTGGAAGTTGTAAAAGAGGGTCCAGTTGCCGATACCAGCATACAGTTCCGGTTCCAGTCCCGACAAGGTTCCAGGAGGAACCATCTTTTAAGAGGGGGGTAATGTTACGATAATTATCCTGGCCTAAAATAACCGTAAATATTATGACTAATGCTGTTCTGTTTTAGATTTTACGAGAGTATTCGATTAGCCGGCAGAAATTTACCTGAAGTGACCTTCCAGAAACGGTCGAGCCGATGTAAAAATACCCGTTTGCCTTACCGTTATAATTTCGCCGCTAATCGAGAAGGCTGTTCGATGATTCTAGCGTAAAGGCAATGGCATATATAAAAGGACATTTTATTTGGAAGGAACAGTTAATTCTCAAGACGCGCTCGCGAATTTGTTACGTACGGATATATATAAATTATTGTCAGATAAGTTAATTTAAATAAAGAAATAAATTAAATCCGTAAGTGTTATAAATATTGAACCTTTTAATAAATCCACAACAAAACAATAACTTAGTAGGTACAATAATAGCACCGACTAGGTCTACAGTAGAAGAGGCAAGCTCGACTGATCGATGAGAGAAAATCTACCTGCTTTTATGTAAAACAAATCCTTTGTTTTACGTAGCGAAAGTGGAATTTCCCTGTATCGAATCAATTAGAAATTTGGATTTGGCCAAACTTGGAATTCCCAAGTATTTTGACCGATATCCAAAATCCTTGATGCGTCCGGCACGGCTGTCAGCTCCCGGCTGACACGCCTCCGGAGGACATCCCCCCTCCTCTGAAAGACCTAACGGTGCTAAGAAAATTTATTAAAACAATAGAAAAATACAATTTAAGAATAAAAAAAATACAATAATAAAATTTTTACCCTAAAAGAATATAATGTAAAAGACTTAAGATAAAAAAAACTAAGATATTGTACTTA
Source organism: Diabrotica undecimpunctata (assembly GCF_040954645.1). Classification (NCBI taxonomy): domain Eukaryota; kingdom Metazoa; phylum Arthropoda; class Insecta; order Coleoptera; family Chrysomelidae; genus Diabrotica; species Diabrotica undecimpunctata. The sequence goes on along the minus strand of NC_092807.1, from coordinate 70,389,035 downwards.
AGATATTTGAACTTAATTGTATATGGTCCAGTAGGCCCAGGTGGTCTAGGTAGTCCAGGTGGTCCAGGTGTGCCGGGTGGCTCGTCTGCTTCCGTCAGGGCTACTTTATTCACCCTGAGGAGGTCCTACGACGTCGTGAAGACATAAGGCTACTCAATTCACCTTTATATCTCCACGTGTCGTAATGGGACCTTATCCTTGGTCATCTTTGGCTGTCGGTTGCGCTGTGGTTCCTTCATCTTGTCCGTCCGGAGGGGTCAGGGTCCTATGGTCAGAATCGTCGACCATCGTGAACTCTTGGAGGAGATTCTCTTCAATCTCGCTCCTGGGTACGTCTTCTGAGGTTTGCTGCTCGCGTCTCCGAAGTCGTTTCTTTCTCTTGTGTGTCCGGTGACTTCTCCGGATTTCCTCTCGGAGTGGTATGTCGACCGGACCGTCGAGGATGGGGTCGGTGTCCTCCTCCTCGTCGCCGTGCTCCATTGTCTCTATCAATAAAAGGCATTCGGCGTCTGGCATGTCATCTGCTGTCAGGCTAGGTTCTTCCTCCTCGTCGACGTCCTCCATCGTCTCTAGTAATGGAACGCCGTAGGCTTCTTCTTCTTCTTCGGGTGTGCCTGTACTGATGTCCGCTGTTTCGGTTTCTTCAGTGGTCGGCTGACGTGGACGGTTGTCTAATACTTCATTGTCCTCTTGGGTTGACTGTTCTGTTTGTTGGGATGGGGTTTGATGGAATTCCAGCTGTTGTGGTTTGGCTTGCCTTTCTGCTGGGGTCGCCCAGTAGATGGTGGTTCGGCAGGCAGTACCAGCGTGTAGACATTTTCGGGGTATGTCTAGATTGGCCTCTTCCTGCTCCAACCAAGGCATCCCTAACACAACGTCGAGGTTCAAATCCTTCATAACCATGCAGTTTACAGTCGTGTCCAGAGTGTCAATGTTCATATTGACTGCAGCAGTCCCTAGGGTGCGGGATGTGCTGCCCGTGCATGCCAGCTGAACCAGTCCTGGTCCTCGGTGCAGGTCCCGTCTCTGGATCAACCTCTGGTGAACGAAGTTCCCGGAGGCACCGGTGTCGACCAAAATCTTCACTTGCTGCCCGTTGATCCTTCCATAGAGTTGGGGGAGGCCTGCTGTCGAGGGTTGTACCTGAATAGAATTCAGTTGGAGCACCATCGTCACAACAGGGTTCAGTTGGCGCCCCGATTGGCGTTTCCCTGGTTCTGTGGGGTTGGAGGTGGTGGTTCGTTCATTGATGGCATCCTGTACTGTCCACTGGGGTTCCTCCATTCGTCTATCGCCTCAGGGTGTCGTGGAGCGTTATCCTGACGTGGGGGACGGTACGGCTGTTGTTGCTGCTGCTGCTGCTGATGCTGCTGGGGTTTGCCGGTCCGGCGGATGTCAGATTCCATGCCCTGGGCGATTGTCAGAAGGTCTTCCTCGGCCCTGGGGATGTTCGCTCTCAGGCAGATCGCGATGTCGGGTCTCAGTAAGTTTACGATGGTGATACACCTCTGGTCCTCAGGGGTGTAAGGTGCGAGACGTCTGAATAAGGCTGCTTTACCGTTGATAAAGTCCTCCGTGGGTTCATCCTTCCAATGATGCTCTCCATGAAGTTTTGACGTCAGGGCTGAAATCACGGCAGGGTCGTTGTATTTCCTTAGGAGACGGTCTCGGAATGTGTCGTACGGCAGGTCCGTGTGTGAAAACTTCTCGGCCCATTTCTTCGCGTCGCCGTGGAGTGCGTTGTCGATTAGGTAGTCAATCCATTGGTCGACATCGTATTTGGTGAGGAAGTTCTCTGCTTTGTTCAGGAAGTTGAGTGAATTCTCGATGTCTCGGCCTGAGAATTGGGGTGGTTTCATGTAAGTGATCCTGGGCTTCGGTGGCTCAGGTGTGTGTTGGGGCATCTGTGGTGTCGTGCCTTGGGTAGTTGAAAGGGCCGCCATCGCTTGCATCAAGGCAGAGATAAAGTCAGCTGTAGCAGGCTGGCTCGAAGACGGTCCTGGGGTCGTGAGTTCGGGTTTTGTTTGTTGGGCGCCATGTTGCCGAGAGGGGGCATTTGGGCCTGTAGGACCAATCGCCGGCTCTTCGGGCTTCTTCCTATTCCCGGAATTGGATCGGGTATTCACCATCTTTGGTTTGTCGCTGGTAGAAAGGTTAAATACCACCGCTGTTATAAATAACAGTGACAAATATCTGTTATAGGTAACGGTTCCAAGGAACAGTTACATAGTAACAGAGCAAAAATGGAAAACAGATAGGTAAAAATGATCTAAGTATTCCTTGACTTACGGAAGGAATAACTTAGTAAACAAGTAAATTAAATGGTATAAAAATATAATGCAAAGAAAAATGTTTCTAAGTGTTCCTTGACTTACGGAAGAAACAACTTAGGACAGAAATATAGATAAATGAAATATGTAAATGTGAGAGTAAAATATGGAAATATTTCTAAGTGTTTCTTGACTTACGGAAGAAACGACTTAGAGTGGAAAAATAAAATACTCAAATTAAAATATAAAACGAGAAATGCAAAAATGAAACTGATTATAGAAATATGTCTAAGTCTTTCTTGACTTACGGAAGAAACAACTTACAACAGAAAATAAACAAGAGAATCAAATATAGTAAAATAAATGCACAAATATTTATAAGTGTTTCTTGACTTACGGAAGAAACGACTTATAATAGAAAATAAGAAAAATCAAATATAGAAAAGATGTGAAAATATTGCTAAGTGTTTCTTGACTTACGGAAAAAACAACTTAGCATAAAATAGAAAATGAAAGAGACAAATGTATTAAGTATTTTCTTAACTTAAGGAAGAAAATATCTTAGATAAAATATCGGAAATAATAATGCAACAATGATTATGAAAATATTTCTAAGTGTTCTTTTGACTTACCGGAAAAGAACGGCTTAGACGCACAATTAAAATAACAAGTCTAATATTCAGAGAAATATTTCTAAGAGTTCTTTGACTTACCGGAAGGAACTACTTAGACAAAGTACAAATCAAAATATAAAATAGAAAAAGCAAGATAAATATTTCTAAGTGTTCTTAACTTACGGAAGAACAACTAAGACACAAAATACAAGAAAAATAAACAATCAAAATAATCAAATAAAATATCAAACAATCAGTACATGAATAAATATAGATCAATGTAATATTCTAACCTGAAAAGGTCTGAATATACAATAATGCTAAAATAAAAATGGTATATAGGAAATCAGAAATAAAACAATAACTTAGTAGGTACAATAAGAGCACCGACTAGGTCTACAGTAGAAGAGGCAAGCTCGACTGATCGATGAGAGAAAATCTACCTGCTTTTATGTAAAACAAATCCTTTGTTTTACGCAGCGAAAGTGGAATTTCCCTCCATCGAATCAATTAGAAATTTGGATTTGGCCAAACTTGGAATTCCCAAGTATTTTGACCGATATCCAAATTCCTTGATGCGTCCGGCACGGCTGTCAGCTCCCGGCTAACACGCCTCCGGAGGACAGTTTCACTTCTCGCAGGCACGACTGTATCTTCTTTAATGGCTGCTTGCACAGTGTTGTCATCATGTGGATGAAGAAATACCTCCTCGTTGCCAACTTTGAGTACCTTATTCTTAAAATCCAATTGGAATCCATGCATATTCATTACTTCCATATTCTAATATAACATCCTCTTCGATGTCAGCAACTATAACAGTATGGACGAACTTTTCTGCTCCAATTCCCAATTGTACCCGGATTTCTCCATAAATGTTGGCATTTTCACCTGTAGCGGTCCGAAGTCTCAACCTCGTTGGTAAGAGTTTCTTACGGCTGTTTATAACTGTCGGACGTATAATGGTTCTGGTCGCTTCGGTATCCACCAACAACGTATGCCTTTTACCATTTATTTCTCCATCTACATATACACTATCTTCACGACATTTCAAAGAAGCTATTAGTATGAGAGGGTCTTTGGAAAAGTTCCGGGTCGAAGCTGCCCCCCTAAGGCCGACTCGTTCTAGTTTTCCTGATGGTGAGTTTCTTGATTTTATGGTCTTCGTTTTCTTGCATGTAATACTTTTCATCATATTAACGAGCTGGTCAAGTTTATCTTCATCTCCTTCCTCCTTTACAGTCCTAACTTTACTGTACCCGCCAGAGGTCTGCGTAGCTGACTCGTATTCGAGGGCGGCGGATAAGACATCAACCAGCGTCTTGTGGCGAGCTAATCGCAGTGTTCTCTGCATTTCATGATCACGAAGGCCATCAATAAATGTTTGAACGGCCAATTTTTCAATCATGTCTTCGGGAGCTGTTGGATAAGCATACTGTACTAATCTGGCAATATCTACCTAATATTATTGAAGAGCCTCATCTCTCTTTTGTCTTCGATTTTTAAGCTGCGACTGATATACATGCTCCAAATGTTCGTGGCCATATCGCATATTTAACCTCTTCTTCAGTTGTTCGAAATCATCCGTCTCTTTTACGGCTATGGTCTGAAGCACATCTAAAGCATATGCTCGAAGAGCGATAGTCAGGTTTACAGCATTTTCTTTTTCAGACCATCCATTCGCTCTTGCAGCTGATTCAAACTGTTTCATGTAGTTGTTCCATGACGATTTTCCGTTGAAAGTTGGGACTTTCACACGAACAGAACCTCCACTTCCTTCAAATTTCCGCCGTGACTTACACTTACATTTCATCTCGTCTTCTTTTGTCTCTACTGTAATTGGATTGTCTCCTCTCTCTGCTGTCCCTGTTTCCTCCATCTTCCTTTCCATCTCTTTCCATATCTTTTCTTCGAAGGCCAACATATCGGCAGCAACTTGGTTTTTTAATGACGATATTCTATCGTCGAGGGCAGACATTTCAGAAGTGACTTTAGAGATCTCCAAAGAGATGTTAGCAGAAACTTTGCTTTCCAGAGAAGAAATCTCGTTAGAAACTTTGTCTTCTAAAGAAGCGATGTCACCAGAAACTTTGGCCACATCACCAGAAACTTTGGCTACATCAGAAGAAACTTTCGAAATATCGTCAGAAACTTTGTTCTCTAATGATGCGATGTCGCCAGAAACTTTGTTCTTTAATTTCGAAATCGACAAGATGACAGCATCATGTTTATCTTCAAATATATAAGTTTCGGGGTCCAAATCCTCTTCCTCCAAAGCGTTCTTTAGTCGTTAGACTAAATCACCATTTTTTCTGGTAGAAGCTAATTCTCTATCCTCGAGATGTCTTCGTAAATTAGTAACTGTTAGCTCATAAATCGTAGTCATTTTCACAATTTATTTTCTATTTCACTTTTGACACCAATGTAGTATTTTTATTAAATCTAATTTATTGTCTTTATTTATTATCAAAGGTTCTGCATTTATAACACTTCCAAGTTTATTAAAGTCTTTATTACGATATTCACTAATTTATTTCACTATATTTATTTCCAGCTAACAATTTAAACTCGATATTCAAAACTAGAACTAGAACTAGATCTGACTGTTTTCTACAAAATTCCCTCCTTAAATATAAAATACAGTTAATCGAGAATCCCTTCGAATTCGGCGGCGACCCTCTCGAGAAGTCAGGTTGGCAAACAGGTTTATCAGCTGAGCGGCGAAATTACTAGAATAGAATAGAACTACAAATAATATGTTTACAGTTTTATATGAATCATATATTTCTCGCAACAGAATTTTATCTTTGGGTGAATATAAATTAGCCTTTTTTCATCTTTAAATTCATGCTTTATTTAAAGCCTTATTATTTTTATGTGCAGGAAATATTATTAATAATTTAAATAATTGTCAAGATACCATTAACATATACTTATTTGAATATTTGTAATATTTCTTTATGTTGATTTCCTTTTATATCTGGTTTTTATTCTAAAGATATAATTGTTGAAATTTTATCTTTTAGATATTTAAATATTTATATTCATTTAATTTTTTATATTTCAATTGGTTTAACTGTTGCTTATAGATTTCGTTTAACTTATTATTCTTTACTGGTAGCTTTAATTATTTATCATTAAATATGTTATCGGAGAGAGGGTATTTAATATTAAAAGGTATAAGAGGATTAATTTTATTTGTAGTTTTTAGGGGTAGTATATTTTCTTGGCTTGTATTTTCTACTGTAATTTTTATTTGCCTACCTTTTTTGATAAAATTTATAACTTTAATTTTTATTATAATAGGAGTTTGATTAGGGTATGAATTAGTCAAATTTAAAATTTCTTATAATTTAATAAGATTATATAGACTTACTAGAGTTTTATTTTTTAGATTAATATGAAATATACCTATTCTTTCTACTTTAGGTGTAAATTATTATCCTATATATTTAGGTTCTTTTTATAAAAAATGTTTAGATATAGGTTGATTTGAATATTATGGTAGTACAGGTTAAATTAATCAATTAAACAATAGAATATTTTTACAATTATTTTCTCTAAATCATCTAAAAATTTATTTATTATTGTTAATTATTTGATTAATTTTTTTACCTTTAAATATTTATTACTTAAATAGCTTATAATAGAGTATAATATTGAAGATGTTAGGGAAGTTTAAAACTTTTAAGTATTTATAAGAAAAATTCTAATATTATAATAAAAATATGGTTTTATTAAACTATATATAAATAGAAGTAAAAACAAAATTTCATTGCTTAAGAATTAAGTTAGAAGCTTATTCTTGAATAACTTACCTCTTTAATTGGAAGATTTTTCATTGGTATCATTAACAGTGATATACCTCTATACTTTGGTTTCAATTAAGTAAGTAGGTATTGTATTAATCAAATTTTTAGGTTGAAACTAAATGCAATGTATTTATAGGCATTATAATAATGATGAATATCAAAACAAAACAAACTCCATCAAAATTGGTTGGTTCAAAAATATCTGATTTATCAAAAGACATAGGTACATGATTTTAAAAATGATCTAGATATATTTAAACATAAAATGGAGAAGAGCATTAGAGATGCTGCCTACCAAACTACAGAAAATATGATGAAAGCGCTGGAAATAGAAAAAAAGTTAAAACAATGGATCTTAATACAGATGATTTACACAATCGTCTTAAGGTAATAGAATATACACAAAGAATACATGGAAAATAATAAAATCATATAAAGACTAGAAAACAATGACTTAAAGCGTTAAAAAATAAAAAGTTTTGGAGGAGTGAAGATGTCCGGATGTAAAAAGATGAAACGTAAAAAGCATAATAATTTACGAAGCGAGTTACAGTTAAATATGCAAAGAATAAATGACAATAGGATTCATGATATTGAGCAATGGCAGAAAAGTATTCGAGATGAATCAGATATGAGATCTTTATTAGATGGTAGAGTATCAGATCTGTCAAAGACTCTGTTTGAGCTGAATGAATGTTTATCTGCAGCAGTAAAAAAAATACAAGACTTACTTACTATATTTAACAAGTGATTGATATGAATTTTGAATTTAGAGACGGTCCTGCAAGTGACACAGTAGTTTCGTTGATTTTCGCTTCGTAATAAACTTCAAATAATTGGGGAATTACAAGTTCGAAAATTCAACAAAGTTCAAAAATAAGAGTTATAACTTAAAAGTTAAGTGCATACAGGTGATAGTAGTGAATAAAAGAAATACCATCAGTCAAGTAAGATATAACCATTTTAAATAATTTTAACAAGTTTTGAGTAAATAAATAATTGTGTGAAAGATTAAAAAAACTGGTTTTGGCGAATGTTTTAAGTCAGAGGGGTCGACCCGCTTAGGCATTCCTACGCGTTTTTTAATTTCTTGGCAGATAAGAAAGTAATTATTAGTGCCGACAAAAATTAAATATTAAAATAAAAGCCTCATAATTTTATTACAAAAATCCAGATCCGGCCTTAGAATAAATTAGTTTAAAGTTAAGATTAGAATTAAATTAAATTAAAATAATAAATGTTAATTGTTATTGTAATAAAAAAGTTTAATTAATATAGGAAAATACTATATTGGTGTATATTAATATAGAAAATATATATTAATATAAAAGGTAACAAAATCGAATGAACAGCAAAAGAAATAAACCAGAACACGATAACTCATCCGACGAGGAGGAAGCCTTCAAAAGAAGCAAAGCTATGTTAAGAACACCTCCAAAGGATAACATAAAAAATCGCGAAATGGAAGAACTAAAGAAACTACTAGAAGAAATAAATAAGGAGATTAAAACGGAAATAAAAGAGCTGAAAACAGAAATAAAGGAAGAAAATAAGGAGATCAGAAGATATATAAATGAAGTTAAAGAAGAGATAAAACTAAATAATGAAGAAATAAAAATCATAAAGCTGTAAATAGAAAGGGTGAAGAAAGAATGGACAAAAGAGAAAGAAGAACTGAAAAGAGAAAACGAACTAACCAAAACCGACAACAAAAAGATAACGGAAGAATTAAATGATCTAAAACACTCATTGGAAAGATTAGATAAAGAAAAAAGAAAGAAGAATATATTCATTAGTGGAGCAATAATAGACTCTGAAGACTCAAAAACATTGAAAGAAGGAATGACTACTATGTTAGAAAATCATCTTGAAGTCAAAACTAATATTAAAAGAGCACAAAAAATAGGCACAAAAACATGCTTAATTGAACTAGAAAGCGAAGAAGAAAAAACAACCATCTTAAGAAACAAATACAAACTTAAGAATGTGAAGACCAAAAAAATATGGATTACAGAGGATTTCACAAAAGGAGAGAGAGAGAGAGAGAAAATGAAAGCTTTAAGAGATAAAGCAAGAGAAATGAGGGAAAATGGAAAAATGGTCAAAATAGGATACAATAAAATCACAGTAGACGGCAAGGAATGGAGATGGTACTATAAAGAAGAAAAAGTAGTGGAAATAGAGAGTTCAAAAAACTACCAGAGCAACATAAAAAGAACCAAGGAGAGGACAAACAACAAATAGAGAAAGAAGAATTACAAAATAAACCGGACAATGATGATAAATGTTTAGTTTTAAGTAGTAATAGGAATAGGATTAGAAATGTAAATGATAAGTATGTCATTAGAAATATGACTTGTGATAGGAATATGGGTATTAGGCATACTAACAGTAGTGATAATATTATAGTTAGGGGGAATATCAAAAATGGGCATAGCATTAGTAATGAAGGTAGGGAAAAATTAAATATTAGTATTAAAAATCAAAACGGTAATAAAATAAATAACGGATATAATGTTAATACAAAAACCACGGAGCATGAAATCAACGTTAATACCAATAATGGAGAAGAAGAATACAGTAATGAGGAAATACATCTTAACAAGACAAATCATATAGGAATAGCGACATGGAATGTGACATCTCTGACCGGTAAGGAAATAGAAGCTACGGAAGAAATGGAAAAAATGAAGGTACAAATAATGGGAATAAGCGAGACAAAAAAAATAGGGAAAGGACACATCAATATCAATGAGAAATATAGTCTATACTATTCCGGAGTACCACAGGGTCACAGAGCAAAAGAAGGAGTCGGTATAATAGTGTAGGTATAAAAGAATAGAATCAAGAATAACAAACTACGAAGCAGTATCATCTAGAATAATCACAGCCCAAATAGAACTAAAAGACAAGATAGGAATAATACAAATATACGGACCAACAGAAGGTAATGAAGAAGAGATAATGATAGAATTCTACAACGAACTCCAAAACGCATTAGACAAATTAAAAGAGACAAGAGAAAAAATAGTAATCTTAGGCGATTGGAATTCAAGAGTAGGTAAGGATATTAACAGGGGATTAGGATGCATTGGACAAGATGGGAAAGAAACATTAAATAGAAATGGAATTAAAATGCTGGAATTCTGCCAAACCAATGACCTGATAATAGGAAACACATTCAGTGAACAAACCATTAACGATAAATATACATTTGTGGCTGAAGAGAGAAATGCGAAAAGCTTAATCGACTATATAGTCTATACGAGAAACCTAGAACAAAATATAAAAAACATCTTAACGGAAAAGGAACCCGAACTGTCTACACAATACAGGATGGTCACTGCAAAACTGGAGGATGAAAAAATGGAGGAAGTTGAAAGAAAAGAGTACAAGAAAGTAAATGTAAACAAACTAAAGACTAAAGAAGTGTGCGAGAATTTTACACGGAGGAAACTAACAAAAGACTGAGACAAATAGAGTGCCAAAAGGAAACATGGACAATGGAAGAAAGATGGAATACATACAGTGAAGTATTAAAGACAACAGCAACTGAAGTGTGTGGAATCAAAAAATATAATAAACAGTTGAAAAGGACAAGATAGTGGAATAAAGAAGTGAAGACAGAAATAAAAAAGAAGAAAATAGTATGGAAAAAATACATCGAAACGGGATTAGAAGAAGATAAAGAAAAATACTATAGGCAGAGACGATTGGTAAAAAAGACAGTCACACAAGCAAAAGCAAAAACATGGAAAGAATTTGGAGAAGAACTTCAGGAAGAATATATAACAAATAATAGAAACTTTTGGACGACAATACGACACATAAGGCAGGGAAAACGAAAGGAAATAAACGCAGTAAGAGATACTTCAAACCAAATACAAATAAGCCCAGAACAAATAGCTAGGGTATGGAAAGAATATTATGAGAAAAAATTTGATACCGAAGTGATAAAGGAAGACAATACAATCAATGAAGGCGAAGAGAACACAGAGCCAGAGCAAATAAGTAGAGAAGAAGTAATAGAAGTATTATCAAATATAAAAATAGGCAAGGCAGGTGGAGATGATGAAATTGAACCGGAAATGGTAAAATACATGGGAGAAGAAGGAATAAACTGGCTATGGAAAATATATAAAGAGGCGTGGGAAAAACAAACAATCCCTAAAGACTGGCAAAACAATATAATCGTGCCAATATACAAAAAATGAGAACATGTAAACTGCGACAACTATAGAGCAATATGTCTGTCATCGGTATGCTTTAAAATATATACGAAAATAATAGAAAAGAGACTGAGACAAGAAGTAAAAATGGTATTGGGAGAAGAACAAACGGCATTTAGACCGGGAAGACAGACAAATGACAACATATATATGTCATTAGAAACCTAATAGAAAGAAGCATAGATACGGGGGAAAAACTAGTATTAGCATTCATAGACCTAAGAGCAGCATTTGACACGATAGAAAGACATATTATAGGGAAATGCTTAAGGAAAATAAATGTACCTAATGCATTGATAAAAATTATAGAAAGTACTTACAAAGAGGTAAAAGGAAGGGTACAAATAACAGGGGAAAGATTGGAAGCATTTAATTGGAAGAGAGGTATTAAACAAGGAGATAGTCTCAGCCCTTTGCTATTCATAATAGTAATGAACGAATTGATAAGAAACACTAGAGTCAGAACTAATCAACTACAGACAATAAAAGGTTACCGCAGATTACAACCGGTAACAATAGAGTCCTTAATGTATGCAGACGACATAGTACTAATAGCAGATTCCAAAAATAAAATGCAGAAACTAATGGATATATGGGTAGAACAAATAGAAGAACTTAAAATGGAGATAAACGAGGAAAAAAGTAAGATAATGATAATCAGCGGCAAAGGGGATAAGGAAGATAATCAAATAAAGATAAAATGTAAAAACTCAGAATTGGAAATAGTAACAACTTACGAATACCTGGGAAGTATAATAACTAATGACGGAAAAATAGACTGGGAAATAACAAATAGAGCAAAGAAATCAAACAAGTTATATTATGCGTTAGCCCCAATAATGGGAAAAAGAGAACTTGCACGAGAAACAAGAATAAAAATATATAACACAATAGTGATACCGACTGTGCTCTATACAAGTGAAAACTGGACAATTCTGGAAAAACATAAGAGCAGGATAAACTCAATGGAGATGAGACATCTAAGAAGGATAGTTGGAAAGACAAAATGGGATAGATTAAGCAACGAGACTATTAGGAGAATGGCCAACCAGGAACCAATAATGAACAAAATAGCAAAGAAACAAATGAACTGGTATGGGCATCTGATGAGGATGCAATCCAATAGAATAACAAAAAAAATTTATGAAGCAAAAAACATCGGAAAAAGAAAAGAGGCAGACCAAGAAAAAAATGGATACAGCAAGTAGTAGAGGCGGGAAAACTTAAACAAAAATGACTCGAGGAATTGAAAATAATGGCAGGAAACAGAAAAGAATGGAAGAGGTGAGTAAATGGAAATTAAAATAGCTAGCCCAAATCCGACACCCTGATAGGGTAAAAGGAAGGGAAGAAAGAAAGAAAGAAAGACTTACTTGCTATATTTAATACATATTTACACCCTTTAGTCCATAGAGTTAAAGCGTTAAAAGGTAGACATGGCGTATTCCAAAGAGAAGATACAATTAGTTAACGAGCTACATAAGCAAGCACGAAAAAATTATCCGAGACGACGTACAATCATTAAAGGCTTAGACGATTTATGGCAGATGGACTTGGCTGAAATGCAATCTCATTTTCATAACAATAGAAATTTTAAATTCATTTTAGTTGTTATTGATTGTTTCTCGAAGTACCTTTGGACTCGTCCATTAGAGACAAAAACGGGTGAGGAGCTAACTAAAGCATTTTCGGAAACGAACACCGAAAAATCTGCAATCGGACCAGGGAACTGAATTTTACAATAAATTTCAAAATTTAATGAAAAAACATAAAATAAATCACTACTCTGTTTTTACTACCATGAAAGCAGCGATAGCTGAACGCGTCATTAGAACGTTGAAATCCAAAATAAACAAGTATTTCAGCTTACACGGTACATACAAGTGGATTGACATATTACCCAAAGTATCGTCTAAATACAATAATACAAAGTATTCAAAAACGGAGTACAAACCATCGCAAGTGAACAAAACCAATGAAAAGAAGATTTTAAATAACAAGTTTAAGGATTTAAAAATCGCGGGTTCACGAAAATTTAAAGTTGATGACATTGTATGCATCAGCAAAACCAAAATGTTATTCGACAAGGGGTACGTTCCAAGTTGGACAACAGAATTATTCAAAGTTACTAAAATCAATATTACCAACCCTGCAACATACATGCTCGAAGACATGCAAGGCACACCAATAAAAGGAGACTTTTACAATAAAGAATTACAGAAAACAGCCAATCCTGATATTTACTTATAGCCCAGGGAAATAAGCATTTTTTCATGACACTCGTCCGGCCAGGCAACTGACAGTTGTTTTGAGTAGTATGGACCTCTGTAACAAAAACCTATATGTTTCCTGCAGTCGATTTTTTGGACTTAATTAGTTATTAACAAATTAAGGTCAAAAAACGGAAAATTTTTGCTTTTTTCGTCTATCAGCAAAAAGTGAAGCATTTTAAACAAATTTTAGAAGAGAAGAAATTTATAAGTCATATAAAATCCTTCAAAATGGCGTTTTCTAAATGTTTCTATCCTTATTTGTTGCTTAGAAAGTTGCAAAATAAGTCAAAAATTTCAGTATTTTATAAATGTTAATAACTTTTTTGTGTGTGAATGGTGTGTCTTGTAGTGATTAAAATATAGTCAAAATTTCAAAGTGATAGGTCAAATAGTTTAAAAGTTATTTTATTTGTTTATCCCAAATTAATTTTTTTTCAACAATATAAGTCAGAAAATTATTTATTTTTAGTAATAGTAAGGGTAGTTTCTGGAAGAAGAAGACTTGTTCTATTATTAACAATAAAAAAAATTAGGAAATTTAATTTTAAATATTGCAAAATTATTTTGCAAAAACATGTCGATTTTTTGCTTATAAACAATTAGAATAACTTTTTAACTATGGCCTGTAAGAATATTATTTTTTTATATTTAAAAAGTCTAAATTTTTTCCAAATTTAAAAGAAAAAAAATTTGTCATAAAATAATTTGGGACAAAGTTAGCCACTTTTTTTATTTAATTCATAGCAGCTTTGTTTATAACAATTAAGAAATCTAATTAGCGTTATTTAAAAGAACATACTTTATAGTTTTAACGTACTAAATTCTAAAAAGATTGCTCTTCAATGAAATCCACAAAGCTTCAAAATGTGTTCCTTAAAATCGGCTGGCTTCGAAACTCACGGAAGCCGAAGGGAGGAGGAAGGAGCTGATAACTGTATATCTGGTTTTTACTTATGGATTTCGACGTTCCGTTTTTTAATTTGTATGTACTGTTTGCTTACATTACGAATTATGCATTATTTCAATAAATAAATTGTTAAATAAACTATCTAATTTGTTTAAACAATTTTTATTGTAATATTTGACATAATTTTTATTTGAAAACATAAATATTTATGATTAATTTATACTTCTTTATTAAAATTGTAAATAATTTATTTATAATAGATTTTATGAAAACAATAAATTGTCCTATTCAATTGTTTCTAAAAATAGTATTGCTTTGAAAATCTTAAATAAACGGTTTTATTTCTTGCTAAAAATGCTATAATAAAAACTAAAGTTAATAAATTATTTGCAGAAATTTTTTTGGATATATTGTTTTTTTTTAATATTATAGTATATAATAGGGAATAGGGAAATATAACGGGTCATATAATATATATATATATATATATATATATATATATATATATATATATATATATATATATATATATATATATATATATATATATATATATATATGTAAATATATATATATATATATATATATATATATATATATATATATATATATATATATATATATATATATATTCATTTATAAGTTATACAAACATTAATAATATCGTAGCTTTAACATTTAATTGTCACAGTGTAAACAAAGATAGTGTACTATTTATAGATCTCTGCTGAAAATTGCATTCTTTTTTTCAACTCTTAACATGTGTTTACATTTAAAGAAAAATTTTCCATGGATATTTTATGTTTTTTATCCTTTCGATTGGCTTTAATAAACGATTGGATTCCTCTTTTTTTGCAACTACAATGGTTTCAGGTGTTACTTATACCCTTGTCATACATTAAACATAACGATTCTGCTTTAGTCGATTCGTTCGAGCTCAAACAATTTTCTCAAATATATTTCAGAGAACTTACAATGAAAGTAATGAATTTTGTAGTTATTAACAATTTACTATTTTTGATGGGAATAAGTGATTTGTGTTATAAAAAAACGCATGTAATGATCACAGTAAAATTCTTTTTTTAAACACAAATTGCATGCTATGATTTTTCTGATGGGTATTCTTAATTTAGAGTTAATTTCATGTAATCTAATGAACTATCCTACAATAAAGTTGTCCCAAGAATGCAACTCAGTAATATCGGCAATATCATTATTAAGTTATTAGAAAAATTTTCTACCAAGTAACCAAAAACAAAATTTGATTAAAAAGGTAGAAGAAATAATAAATTAGACTTACTCATAATCAATTTAATTTAACTAATCAGACGACCATTTAAAAAATTTAATTTCCAAATCCTCCCCCTTTTTAAATTTAATGTCTGTTTCGTCCCCCGTTTTTTAAGTGTTTTTAAGTGTTTTCTGTGTGTCTTAAAGTGTCTTAATTTTAATTTTTAACTTTATATATTAAACTTTACATCCATTTGCCACATATTACAAGATAACTCTATCAAAGAAATTTGATAATTACAAGCTAATCTAATTGCACACCCACACAATTTGTACATCTATTCTTATTCATTGTCTTACAACTGTCACCTTCCAAAACAAAAATAAAAATCTCAATAAATAACACACATTTCATAAATATATCTCCAGAATAAAAATAAATAACTTTTTAAGAACTTAATGGTATGGAACATTACTTTCATCAAACAAACAATTACATTTCACATATCTCTACTTCATTGGATTAAATCTGGCTCCTCAAGAACTTCCCTGTTTACTGTTAAACAATTACAATAGTTGACTTGAGTTCTCCAATCAACAATACAAGATAGTTTGAACCATGTTCTTTCAACCATCAATTAATAGTGTACCGGCATGTAAGTAATGTTTTATTTATTTTATTTATTTGTTTATTTATTAATTAATTACAGTTTAATAGACTATTTTACCAATTTGTGGGTCTTACCTTGTCTGCTTAAACATCTTATTCATTTTGGAAAACCACAGACATGTAATATTGGCATAATTACTGTAATTTATATAATTTATATTATCTATCTTTATTTTATCTTTATTAGACAACACCCTAATATGGGTTTATTATTTTCAGCATTTATTTAACTTTGTATCGTGACCTGAAGATGCTTTGCATATTGTAGAAAGCGAAACCGGTCGTCTGATTAGTTAAATTAAATTGATTGTGAGTAAGTCTAATTTATTATTTCTTCTACCTTTTGAAATGGACTCACACAAGCAACACATTCATGATTTAAAATTTGATTAATTTATTAATGTTCTGTATTTTGAGAAAGATTTGCGAGGTAAAAATCGAAACGTCAAAAATAAACTTATTATAAACTTAAATTGTGGCTTATTCCCCAAAAAATAGGAAATTATGGCATTAAAATGTCACAAGAAAATATCTTCAGAACGATATTAGTTATTAACATTGTATTAAAAAAATATTGGGTATACTTGTAAATTAATGGTAATGTAATCCTAATAATAAATTAAGTTGAAAAAAGAGTTAACAACATATAAAAATAAAACTATAACCTTTGTACACTTTCTCATTCTGATTCTCTTTTTCCTTTTCTTTCTGAATTAATTATGAATTCGAATTGTTGTCTTCAGTATAGTTTTGAAATATCGTAAACGTTTTATTTAATTAGCGAAACAAAATGGTCCAACAAAATGGAATGGTCCATTTACTCGACACTAGGGGAGTCCCTTACAACATGTAAAAATTTCATTTTGTAAATAACATGATCTTTGAATGTATATTTGAATACTTGCAATTATTGAAATTAAAATGCTAATGAAAAAATTAGATGTATTAGAGTAGACTTACTTACCATATCGTAAAAAATAGATTGATAAATTTACATAGATAGGGTAAAAAAATATATAAGTAAAATTTGTAGGAAAAGAAATTATTCTTATATAACTTTATTTATATCAAATTATTAATAAATTATTTACAATTTTATTAAAGAAGTATACATGAATCATAAATATTTCTGTTTTACATTCAAACTTACCTTAAATATTACTAAAAAAAATTAAAAAAAAAAAGTTTTTTTTAAACAAATTAGGTGGTTTATTTGACAATTTATTTATTGAAATAATGCATATTCGTAATGTACGCAAAAAGTACATACAAGTTCAAAAAAAAAACGTTGAAATACATAAAAAAGGACCAGAGATACAGTTAACAGCGCTTTCCCCCTCCCTTCAGCTCCCGCGAGTTTCAAAGCCGGCGAATTTAAAGGACACATTTTGAAGGTTTGTGGACGATCCCATTAAAGTCAAATATTTTAAAATTTAAATAAAGCTCATTAGATTTCTTAATTGTTATAAAAAAAGCTGCTATGAATTAAATAAAAAAAGTGGCTAACTTTGTCCCAAATTATTTTAGGACAATTATTTTTTCTTTTAAATTTGTGAAAAAAATCAGGCTTTTAAATATAAAACATAATATTCTTATAGGCAATGGTTAAAAAGTTATTCTAATTGTTTATAATAAAAAAATCGACATGTTTTTGCAAAATTATTTTGCAATATTTAAAATTAATTTTCCTAATTTTTTTTTAATGTAAATAATAGAACAAGTCTTCTTCTTCCAGAAGCTACCCTTACTATTACTAAAACTATATAATTTTCTGACTTATATTGTGGCAAAACAAAATTAATTTGGGATAAACAAATAAAATAACTTTTAAACTATTTGACCGATCAATTTTAAATTGTAATCATATTTCAAGCACTTCAAGACACAGCATTCCATAAACTATAAATGTTATAAGTTTATTTTCAAAAAACTTATTAACATGTATAAAAAACCGAAATTTTTGATTTATTTTGCAACTTCCTAAGCAACAAATAAGGATAGAAACATTTAGAAAACGCCATTTTGAAGGATTTTATATGACTTATAAGTTTCTTCTAAAATTTGTTTAAAATGCTTCACTTTTTGCTGATAGACGAAAAAAGCAAAAATTTTCCGTTTTTGACCTTAATTTGTTAATAACTAATTAAGTCCAAAAAATCGACTGCAGGAAACATATAGGTTTTTGTTATAGAGATCCATACTACTAAAAACAACTGTCGGTTACCTGGCCGGACGAGTGTCAAAAACAGGGTACTTGTTTTGCTTATTTCCCTGGCCTATTAGTTGAAAAAGGTTTTACGTCGTAAAGATAAAAAAATGTACGTCAAATGACTTGACCTTGATACAAAAAATAGTAGTTGGATTGGTAATGACGCTATCATCTAAAAAGGTAGGGAACTACTTTTTAATGACCGACGTGAGAGGGGACAAAAGAGGGGAAAAATTCAGGAAAATCACGTTTTTTGTTCTTAGTTTGTTGCAGCCAGTCAGCTACTTAAATGTATTCCCAAGATACTAGATCAAGTGGAAGCAAGAGCGAGTATGATGTCACCCTTTCACCATCATATGAAGTATCAATCTTATTTGAAGACTATGACCGTGTGCTGGATGTACTTCTAGATAAGTATGAAGAAGCGGCCAAGAACGAGATCCATTACCTGCTGTACACACAGTTTTTAAATCAATCATACCAAATTGGATGTGGTCTAAGTCCAGCCAGAACATACACTCCTGCTGTAATTATGTGGAAATCACCATGGCAGAAAATACCTTTCAGTACATATAAATGGGAACAATTAATTACCCAACTCAATGAGAATAGTTTTTTTTATGAAAACGTGACCTTTCGTGATGATCCTGCTGAAATTCAGTGCGGTGACTATTGCAGAATTCGACAAATAATCTACGACAACATTAAATTCTTTGAAATAACAAAGCACGACATTAACTTTTGTCTCTCAGAAATGCAAGTGAACACCCTTTTAGATGCAAATAACGAACTTTTAACTTCATGTGGCAATGTTAGAGACTATTGAATTTTCAAATTTCTAGTATAATACGCTTAATATTATTCGAGATAGTTTTAGTAATCAAAATTATACGTTTTCAGACGCCATTCAAAAATTGTGTACATTTACACGTGAAGTATATACTTTACAACATGTGGCGTTAGGACAACTTATATTTTGCTGTAAACATAGGATCGCTAATGATCTTGAAAGAATTTAATAAAGCTTGTAAAAACATGTATCTGTTGTATTATTTATTTAAAATTAAAAATAAGATTAGTCGGACTGGCGGGGTCAAAGAGTGTCAACTTTTATTAAACTGATGCTTTCTTATTTGAACCAGTATCATTCGAGATGCATATCAATAAAGTTGTTCTGCTAATCGCAACTAGCATCGTAAGTTTTTGCTTAGGTGAAAATTTTAACGAGACGAATGCGGTGTCATGGGTTAGAACAATATGGTTATATCACCACAAGTGAAACTGCATACACTGGTATTACTGATATTACAGTTTCGAGAAAGATATAATTTACCTGTGCATGGAAAATTAAGCAGAAAAACGATGGAGTTAATGCAGAAACCAAGATGTACACAAGGAAACAATGCTTACGCTAAAATCAGCATGGAAAAAATTTAATATAAAATGGTATTTTCCACAAGTAACCCCTGAAGCTTTGGCAGTTACTTAAAGAGTATTTGAAATATGGGGAAAACATCAAAATTTAAGTTTACTTATCTGACAATCCCAAATCCAAATCCGGATATAAATATAACAGTCGTTCCAAAGGAGCACTATTTTCGATATAATTGTCAGGGTAACAGCGAATGTCCTTTTAAATTTACAAGTGGTGTATTAGCACATTCTTATTTTCCACCAGCAACTGGATGCATAGAAATCTATATGAATAGCAATCTAACATAGGATTTTAGTTTGAATTCTACAGCAGAAGTTCAAACTTTGCTGTCCTTCTTCATGAAGTTGGTCACGCTTTACGTTTACCACGTAGTAGCGATAAGAAAGCTGTAATGTATCCGTTTTATCAAACCTTACCTACCAACATATCTGAAGATGATAAAAGGGGCTTAGAAAAGTTATATGGACTAAAGTAAGTCCGCATCTATTCCAACTCAACCTAGTGTTACTAGGGTCAGTTCACAAACTTAAAAGACAACCACAACAGAAGATCTAGGAGTAAGGCAAAATAATATCCAGGAGTAATAAATGGATGCAAAATGTCATAACGAATGTATGTGAATTGGAATCCCCAGATTTAATATTTTTAGCATACGCTTCATCATTTCCAACATACCGAATATATATAGTAAGAAAGGATCTGATATGGATATATGACTTTTTTTGTTTTAATGGCATAGGCAAGTGCCATACAGCCAGTCACAACATGAAAATTTTCTACCCAGAAAGAATAAAAAGATAATATAAATTTCAAACTTAAGTAGCATTACAAATTTTAAGCATTAAAATTATTATTAAGGATAGGATAGAGATAAAACATGGACACTCGTTTCTCGTCTAGGGACCCATCAAGACATTGCTTTTAAGACAAACTAGATTGGGTCACGGATAAAAGGTAATAACAAATGGGGTAAAACAGAGGTTAGGATTCTAATTACAGTTAAATATTAAGCTTACTTTTGCAAATAAATTTCATCAAACATTCATTTACAACTCTTATATTTAGAGATAGCAGATAGCACATATTGTACGGAGGAAAAATTTTAATGTTGACTAAATTTTTTATTAGATCTTCAGTTTGTTTTGTGTATTTTTTACATTCGAAGAAAATGTGATCTAGATCACCTTCTTTTTGACAGTCTGGACATAAATTTGAATTTACGATTTTTAGTTTGGACAGATGACTAGGATAGCAGGCGTGTCCAAATTTTATTCTAATTATGGATGTTATATACCTTCGTGGAACAGAATAATTTTTAAACCAATAATCACTTGGGATTAAAGGCTGTATAGAAGCATATTGCGAGGAAGACTGCGTACTATATATATGCCAAGATTGTTTCCATTTACTATTGATATTATTTTTAATTATTGTTAATGCGTCTTGTCTACAGATTTGGTGATCAGCTTGCGTTCCGGTATCAATGGCCTTTTTAGCTAATAGGTCAACATGTTCGTTGTATTTAAGACCTATATGTGCTTTAACCCACAAAAAATGAACAACTCTTCGGTTTTTATAAAGGTCATAAACAAGTTTTTTTAATTTGAAAGACATATATATTTGAGTTATTACTAGGAAAATTTAAAGTTTCAATGGCTAACATAACAGACAATGAGTCAGATACTATTGTAACAGATGTATTCTGAGTGTTTTCAAAGTATCTTAATGCTTCATATATTGCTACAGCTTCAGCACTAAAGATTGAAAAACTAGAATTTAGTCGACAAAGTTTTTCTGTATTAGTTGATGGAATGTAGAAAGCACACCCAGTACCAACAATAGACTTTGAGGCATCCGTATAAATAACTAAAGAGTCTGACAGACTAGATAAACAGGACCTCAAAATATTCGAGCTAACAGAAGAATTTACATGGTAATTCGGTTGCATTACAGTAATGGGTTGCAAGCACGAATAAAAATGTTCGATGTTAACATTATCCTCTGATTTAAAGTCATAATCAAAATTTGTCAGGCTTCTAAAAGCCTCACAAAGTGGAGGTGAGTTCTTAAGTCTCCAATATCGATTAGTTAAATCTTCTTCGTTCAGTTTTCTGATATTTGAGTAGAGAGTAGTGTTACGATTTTGTATATTAATAACAAACTTTTGACTGAGGTATTCTCTTCTATAGCCCAAGGGATTTTCTAGAGCTTCCACATGTAGAGTATTAATAGGCGTCGATTTCATGGCACCCAAACAAATACGCAATGCTGCGTTTTGAAACACATCTATTGTTTTCAGAATATGTTTACTTGCTGAACCATATAATATGCATCCATAATCGATAATTGATCTAAAATAAGATCTGAAGAAAAGCAAAGAAGTTTCCACATCTGCACCCCACCATGTTTTTGTAATTGATTTGAGGAAATTTAGACCATTCTTACATATATCCAACATAAACTCAACGTCAAGTTTCCAAGTTAATTTGCGATCGAGAATCATTCCCAAATATTTAATTGAAGAACTGAAATTAAAATCATACCCATTCAATTTTATCTGATTTAGTTTTGGGATATTGAGTCGAGTGAAAATAGTAATACTTGATTTACTTGATGCAATTTCAAACCCATTGTGTTTGAACCAATTTTTGGATCTATCATGTATTTTTTCTAAAGTTTGAATGCAGTTATCGTATTTTTTGGTAGAAGAATACATAAGAAAGTCATCAGCATACTGTATTATTTTAAAGCTGAGATTTTTAATGGAAATGTTATGTAAATCTGCAGTATAAATATTAAACAATAGAGGGCTTAAAACTGATCCCTGCGGTAGTCCCTGTTTATTATAACGAGGACCTATAAGTTTATTATTGTTTGTTCTCAGGTAAATTTTTCTGCACGAATAAAAGTTAAGAATAGTGTTTACCAATTGTGGTGGTATATGAAAATTTTTTATTAATTTTTCCATTAAAATATCGAGACAAACACTATCATATGCTCCTTCTATATCTAATACTATTGTCGGTAAATAAATATTACTTGAGAAGGAGTTCTGAATCTCCGTTATCAATGTGGCAAGTGCATCTATGGTACCACAGCCCTTTCTGTACCCAAACTGCAAATCTGGAAGTAACTTCTTTTTATCCAACCACCATTCCAATCTATGTTTAATCATCCGTTCCAAAGTTTTCAGTACACAAGACATAAGTGAGATAGGTCTATATGAGTGAACGGAATTAGGATCTTTCCCTTGTTTGAGTATGGGGATAATGATTACATCTTGAAATTGGGCTATTACTGAATTATTCATGATTATATCATTAAATATTTCCAATAGTCAAAATTTTGGCACTTTTGGGAAGATATAGTAACATTGGATATTTAATATAATCTAAACCTGGACTAGTACTATTTTGATTTTTTAAGGCAAATTCCAATTCTAATGTATTAAAAGATTCCAACAAAAAATGATATTGCTTATTGAAAGAATAGTCAAAAGTTTTGAAATTTTTTACAGACGGTGGAGCAATTTGATCGAAAAATTGTTCTTCTAAGGAATCGTCAAAACATTTTATAGAAGAAATTGGTTTTCTGTTTAATTTTCTTGCTTGATTCCATAAGCTTGCTGATGCTATATTTTTATTCAACTTTGAGCACCAATCAATCCAGCTCTTTTTGGCTTTATTTTTTAGAAATATTTTGGCTTCTGATACAAGTTTTTAGCATTGTATGTAATTGGCCATTGTAGGAGATTTCTTATATAATTTAATAGCTTGTCTTCTGTTATTCACAACATTACTACATTCATTATCCCACCAAGGAGGCAGAAGATGATTTTTGCTAGTGAAAGGTTTAAAAGCAGGTATTGCCTTTTCTGCAGCCTCATTTAGGCTATTAATAAGAAAGCAATACTTTTCGCCAGTGTTTTCAATTTCCATATTATTCTCAAAGAGAGAGTCTACAACATCTGTATACAGTTTCCAGTTTGCTTTTTTAATATTCCATTTACTTTTAGGTAAAATTTTTTCATTTGAATGGGAGGCGTTGGCAACTGTTATTAAAATAGGGTAATGGTTCAAACCAAGTGTATCTAAGAAAACAGACCATGTAATTTTTTTTGCAATATCTGAAGAACTGAAAGTAACATCTAACATAGAATCATTAACACCAGGCCGATTTAAACATGTAGGTCCACCAGTATTTAATATTACTAACTCTAGATCATCTGCAACCATCTCTAGTTGCTTTCCAATATTATCATTTTTTTTAGATCCCCATAATACATTATGTGCATTCATGTCTCCACCTATCATAAGGGGAGCTTTTACTTGAGAAAAAACTTTAACCCAATCATCTGTTTTAGTTTTAGTTTTTGGTGCTCGATAAATTGATAAAAAATTATTCGAATTTTTCCACAATTTACCGCGCATCCACAAACTAGAATTTCATCATTAAAATTGCTAAGGATATTTATTTCTTTAAAATTGAGAGTATTTTTAACTAGAATGGCTACTCCACTATAGCCATCATCACGATCTTTCCGGATGAGATTATAACCTTTAAAGCTGTACGCTACGTTTTTTTTAAACCAAGTTTCGCTCAATAAAACAATATATACATTTTCTTCTGCTAAAAATTGGATAAAAGAATTTTTATTAGATATTACAGAACGTGCATTCCATTGCATAATCTTCAAGAAAATTATTTATTTGTAAAAGTATCCTCGAATACTAGACTAATATCATGCTTAAGAGTTTCGTTATTTATATTTTTTATATCATCGATAGTTTGTATTTTATTAAGAAAATTATGTAAATAAAGATTTAAACAAGTTATTTTTAATAAATTCGATATCATTAGTATTTGTTTTATGTGGATTGGATGATAGTGATTTAGATGGATCAAATTGAAAAGGAAATAAAGGAGGTTGAGTGGGAGATAACGTGATAGGAGATCCTGCTTTACGTTTCTTTCTAGTGCTTTCAAAATGATCTATATTCCTAAATGTACTAGGTTGACTTAGAGACATATTATTTTGTAAACGATGTTTTCTTGGCCAAATAGGTTCGGATGAAGGAGATTGTTGATTTGCAGTTAAAGAAGGAAAATTTTCGTCAAGGTTAGTCAGAAGTGAGAATTTGTTATTCCCTGTAAAGCCGGCAAAAGAAGATTCACTAAAAGATTTTGCTTCAGTGTATGAAACTTTATAATTAAACATAATGTTTTTAATTTTCTTTTGGTTGACATAATAAGGGCATTTTTTTATCTATAGATACATGTCCACTGGTTTTACAATGTATGCAGAATTTATCTTTTTGTTCACATTTGTGATTTTGATTTTTTTCTGAACCACAGTTAATGCATGCGGAAGAATTGCTTTTACATTGTTTGGATACATGCCCAAACTTCAAACAATTGTAACATTGTGTTACACGACCAACAAACTGTTCAAGTGGAAAAAATACTCTGTTAATAGATATTTGTCCAGGTAAAATATTTCCTTCGAATGTGACAATAATCATTTGTTTAGGTTTATATTTTATCTCATTATTTTCTTCTACTCTGCGGTGCATTCTCCTAATTTGTAGTACTTTTGCTGTCGATTCAATGTTTTCACACAAGTAATCCATATCAAACTGTGTATCTACACCTCGTACAACACCCTTTACTTCCAAAAGATGATTTGGTATATAAGCTCTTAGATTATCATTTTTTAAATTACAATTTTGTACTAAGTCGTTTGCATCCTTTATTTTTTAATATAACTTTAATCCTATTTCTACCAATACTCTTTATTTCAATTATATTTGGCACTTTTAACCCATTTCTGGCCAAAATAAGAAAAAATCGTTAATTTTTAGTAAAGTTTTATTTTTCTATGTTAATGAGAGCTATTTGTAACAGAAGTATAAAAAAATTTGGAATTTTTTCAAAAATGTTTGAATTATGACTTGGTGCGTATACGCACCATTGGCCAAATCTAAGAACATAATTTGTACAAACAAAAAAAACTAATTTAATTTCTATTGTGAAATTTTTCAAAACAATCTGCATGTAAATGTACATTACACTTTATACAAAGGTAAATAGTATGATTTTTACACTCTTTGCACCTTTTTCGAGTCTTATCGGCATGTTTTGTTATTGTATGTCCCATTTTATCAAATCTTACTTCTGATGGAACGGGTTCTCTTGGTGGCCTCCCAATGCTGGTACTTTTTGTAGCGTCGCCTTCACATTTCATCAGACAGACTGCTAAATAAGATTTGAATTCTAATTGAGACATATTTGAACTATTTGCTATTCTATATAATTTCCACGAATTAGTTATGACGCTATCTAATGTATTGATGAAAAGAGGCCACCACCATTTTTTACCTCGTATATTTGTTCTGTAATTAGCAATGGCGTTGTCGTGAAGATCTACTCCGCCCATGTATTTATTATATTGTTTTATGAGGTCAGGTTGTGGGATTTGGATATCTTTACGTTCTTTTCGGTTGTATCTTTTAGCAGTTGTAAGTGGTTGAACAGCAAAATTATTACTAGCGACTGTAACAACTGAATTATCATTCCACCTAACCAGAGTAACTTTGGATTTTTCACTGTAAGCATAGTCATATGTTCCTTTGTCTTTTTTTGTTAATATTTTGACCCCATCTAAAGGAGCTTTATTTGTTCGATTTTCTCGAATGGTACCCGTAGCAAAATAATTCATCTGTTGTAATTTTTCGAAAAGCTTATACGACGAAAAATAATTATCAAAAAAAACTCTGTGGTGCAATGGATTTTCAAGTGCAGATAAAAGGTCAATCACTATTTGGCCACCAAGTCCAAGTGGAGATTTTTCTTTTTCCGTGTTTGCTCCAGCGTACGGTATAAAAGTAAACAAGTACCCATCTGATGAACACAAATACCACAACTTGAAACCAAATCTTACCGGCTTTCCTTTTATAAACATCTTACAGGAATGGCGACCAAAATAGGGTACCATTTGTTCGTCGATCGATAGATTGTGGGCGAATATTCCAAACTGTTTATTCCTAGCGTTTATGGCTTCAAAAAATGGTTGAAGTTTTGCGAATTTATCATTTTGATTGAGATTTGCATTGTTTGATAGATGGATATTTCTTTTGATATTCCTGAACATGTTTCTACTCATACATTTTCTTACAATAGGCAAACCCTTATCTTCGTCCAAACTCCAGTATAAATCTGTTTGCGGTAATATGTGGTAACCCGATAGTATCAAAATACCAAGAATTTTTTTTAAGTCTTTTATGCAAAATTTAAAATCCTGACGATTATTATCACGAGCATATTTTACTGAAAACTCAACTATCATGGTCAAAAGTTCTTCGTCAAAAAACATTAAGAAAATTTCCAATGGTGTTTTGCCCTCCAGTGCGTCTTTTATTTGTTGTAGACTATTATGTTCATTTGAGGTAGGTAAATGGGTATAAACAACTTCTTTTTTTTTCCCACTCTATATTTTCCCTCTCTTTTTTACCAGAAAATCGTCTTTTCTTTCCTGGCACAGGTTCTTCAGGCTCATCGCAAATGTCATTATCGATATCAACCTCAATTTCCAAGGTAACAGCTATTTCTTTATCAATTGATTCGTCATTCATAAGTAAATTCTCGTCAATATCCTCTTCATCAGTCAACTCGTCTACATTAGGTGGTATATAGACAGCATCCACAAATCCTATCAAAATTTATGATGTTATTTATACACGAAAAATAAAAAATTATATCAACATACCTCGTTCTATTTCTAAATCATTAACAATTTCTTCTAACGCACTTTCTAGCTCCCTATGGGTCAAAATATGTCTTTTTGGCATAGCTAAATTCAGTAATAAACAGCACGTGTATACTTAGTTCTTGTCGATACGAAATCTACCGCATAACTAACCACTATAACTACTAAAGAATGAGCCGACAAGATCTGTCGAGTTGCTGCGTACTTATTCACAGATTCCGCCAACGGTGCGCTAACGCACCACTATATAATGACAATCTGTTTCTTAGAAAAATAAATATCTTATCACCAAAAATGACTTATACATAGATTTGTTTATCTTTTCAGAACAGTAATAAATAAAAAGCGTCCAAACAAAAATGTATCATATAGTTTATTTTTAAAGTTATGGCTAGGCATTTTTAAAATGGTAAACATGAACTATATTAAAAAATTCACAGAAAGCAAGGAAACAATAAAAATAGAAAGATAATATATTGAATTAAATGTTTAAAGGTTGTATATTAAACTACCGCAATGAGGTTTTCTGTTGAAATGCTTTAATAAAAAAAAAAAAATCTAAAAGGTAATGGTGCGTATACGCACCATTGGCCGAAAATGGGTTAATTTTTTATGTAGGATATGTCCAATTGATAAGGGATGTAAACGTCCTAGATTGTCATTGTTGATACTTTCTATATAAACATGAATAATATTAAAATTATACTTATCTGACAAAACATTGAACAGACGAGTTTCGTTTGTATGTGATTTATCAGAAGTTTTTTCTCCCATGTTTTGATTGCCTTTTAATGAGTTTATATCCGTGTCCATTTCTACGTTACTAATATGAATTTGATTTTCAACTGCACTGATCTCTTTGTTTATCAAAAACACACCCGCTCAACTTCTAGAGTCACTAGACTCCCCCATTAGGGGAGTCTTTTAAAACAAACTGTATAACTTTAAATGTATATGTTTATTTACAAATACCTAAATTAAAAACCCAAATAAGTCGAAAACCGGTTGGTTCTGTGTACAACGGAGCAAATTATTAACGTCCTAATTGTACGAAGTTCGAATCGGTACTGGATATATGACTTAAACAATGAAAAGATACCCACCAATTCTGAAGAATTTATAAGATATTTGCCAAGGGGAATTACGAAAGTAACACATGTTTTTCAAAGTACCAATGGAGATTTGATTGATGTAATCGTATATACGCAGCAGCATTTTCTGGCTAAAGAATTCATACAAATAATATGGTACCTGAAGTCAATACCGCAAGAAGTATTACCGGTTTATTTCAAACAAATTCAAGAAAAAAATTGTTTGTTTTGATGGCTCATTTATTGAACTTAATGATAAAGGCATTATCTCAAGAAGACGCATAAGTGACGTTTTTCCAGAAATACCAAATGATATTACATCAGCATTTAATTACATTGATGGGCATATATATTTCTTAAATCGAAACATTTATTACAAGTTTAATGAATTTACAAGAAGTGTCATTGAAAAAGGTACTTTTAATTGGAATATGTTAGGTATGAAATCCTTATTATCTAAAGTAAATTTATTTTATGAATAAATAATGTCCAAATGGGGGTTTGTATTGGGAAAAGGCAAATAAAAAATAAAGAATATTTTACAAGGAAGTCTTTTATTCGTTATTCGTAATTATAAATCGTAATCGCAAAATCGCATTTGTTTAATAGACTTAACGTTTTGTGATTATAATCAATACAATTAAAAAGTAAGTAATTATTTTTTAAGTTTTTTATTTATTTATAATTTACAGATATAAACGTAAAAAATATTTTTACCGAAAATGTTACAAATCATCGTCTTTGCCAAAAAGTTTAAATTTTATCAACATTTTAAATGTTGGAGAATCTTACTTTTTTATTACGATTCCCGTGTAAATCCTCCTCACAATCATATCTATCCTTTAGTTCAAAGAGTACCTCACAAAAACCATTTTGAGACCAGGATGATTTATTTCTAAATATCATAAAGGCAAGTCTTAAGCTAAGCAACTAACATGAAAATTATCAGATTCAGCTTTTAGACATTTTTGTTTTTCAGAGAAAATTAATTTAAATACTCTGTAACATGTTCGACAGAGTAGCAAATTATATTTTGGTATTTTATAATACCTAAACCATAAGCAATAGTAGTCATTCATTGCAAAAGATTCAAAATCTTGACACTCTATAATTGCCTGACGAAGTGTAGGTGTAATATTTAATTATAGATTATAATTCTCAAAGTCACAAACTTTAAAATGATCATAAGGAACGGGATTAGTTTTAACATTGTTTAAATAGGACTAGTTAGACAATCCTTATGGAACAAACGTTTGACTTTTATTCTGCCGTCATGTGGCGGCCTCTAGTCATAAATTTAAAAAACTGTTAACAGAAACTTAATTCTCGGCAGGATTCTATTCGAGTATATTTTTACCTGTCTCATAACTAATGCAAACCTGTACACGGATGCCAGATTGTGAAGAAAATATAAGACTTTAATAAAATGCTTATTGTTATTCTCGTTGTATGCGTCTAGTGAAAGATAACTTGACTATTTCGAGCGAATATTTCAAATTGTTTTTATACTTTGAGACTTGCTAAATCTAAATCGGTTAGTAATCTATTTAAATGAAGTAGGTAAATGCTTACTTTTTTTTAATTTTTATTAGTTTACCAGATATTTAATTTGGTTATATGATTTGCTAGAAAAGGATTAAATATTTAATTGAAATACACTCGATTGCTATCGCCTTAGAACACTCATGCGGAGGTTTATTTTTTAGTCAAGACTCAAGTTTTATCATTGTTTAAAAAAGAAAATCTTTTTAAACAATGGTTTTATGTATGTTTTGAGAAAATTAAATTTTCAGTCTTTTAATCTTTAAAATGACGTTTGAAAATATAGTAAATTTATGGGTATGGTTTTTTGATAATGGTTTTGAAACAAATAAACACATCGATATGCCACAACAAGAGGCAACACATATTTATGGACAAATTAATCTATGTGTTGGGATAAAAGGAATAATAATTAACAACACTTTAATAAATAGCATCCTTTATTTTATTTATTTATGTATTTTATAATATAAACACCAGTTTTGTATTTCTGTTTACATAAATGAGAAGTTTAAATGAATGAGCTGTTTATTAATGAAATAATTTTAAATTACAAAGTGATAGATATTGCAAAAATTAAATTCGCATTATTTTAATAGTTATATACCACTTATCAAAATTCTAATATCTACACATAGACAATATTAACGAAATAATAATTCAAGGTAAAAAAACAAAACAAGATTGTTTACATTAATAGTTATAGAAATTGATTGTAACATTGTTTTCATGAACTAAAATAAGCAATGTATGTAGTGCGAAACACTATTGGCACCGTGGATGGTTGTTTTGCTATCGAATACGTATGAAAAACGCGTGGTGTCGTTAACAAACCTTCCTCTTCTACCTCACTATATTTTTTTGGTTTGCATTTAGATATTTTTGGTCAAAATGCTTACTGCATAGAAATTTTTTTTAAATCGGGTAGCTCCAGACTTTCCAATGCAGCATTACCTACAACAATATTATTATTAACACAACTGAAAAAAAAGCAACTTTCTGCACAATAAAGTAAAAAAACAATTTAAGTTCTGTATTCAAAATATAAATAACTTGGCAGTTATGCCAACATATGTTTATATATATATATATATATATATATATATATATATATATATATATAGATCTAGCGGTTAATGGGGGCTCCGTACTAAAACGGTATTATACTAACTCCAGGCGAATATACATCGTGTATATTATTATCTGGGTAGCGCTTTATGTGGACTCCGACCAACACGTCGGATTAAGTGGACTCCGTAATAGGTTAAAACACTTTTGGGATCCGTATACATTTCTTTGCGTACACAACTAAACTCCTCCGATGTTGCCAATAATTTGATTAGTCGTAGATTTTTAAATTTTTCAGCAGGTACTTGGTTACGTTTGGTACGTTTTGGAACTTATTACAAATTTATTTAAATATCAATCAATTTAGTCATCGAGAAATTTCACAAATAGGTACTTGGTTAATGTAGTTAAATATTTTATGGTGGTTATTTATATTACTTGCTTTAATTATTTTCAAACTTAAAAAAGTATTATAAACTTGGAAATGGCTAGTTTTCGTTTTATTTATTATTATTTTTTGTTAAAATGTATATGCACTTAAACATTTAGTCTCTAAATGTACTAACATCGAGTAGAGTAGTCGTGTAACAGTTTAAGAAAGTAGAAGCCCTTCGGTAGGATTATAATAAACTACATAAAATTGTAATTTTGTCTTTGTAATTTTTTAATTCCTGCAATTTATGACGTGCAATATTTGTTTCATAAAGTAGTTAAATTTAAACTATAATAATTTATGGGAAGCGTTTAAAGAAGTAATCGCTAACCTTAATTAGAATACGGCACAATAAGAAGATGAAACTTACTGTATTTTTACTTATTATATTCACAAAAAGAATATCCAACGTAAAATTTAACAAGTTTTAATGGAGTTGTAGTGAAATTTGACTTCTTATTACGATACCGGATCCTGTAAAATTTTAAATACATTAAATCTCCCGTAAATTATTAAACTTATTCTTAGAATAAAGTAACAAACTTCTTAGTAATTAGGTACAATATACCGTTCACAATTATGTGATACATGTGCCATAAGGTTTCATCTTTCATATAAACATCGATAGTTTTTAACTTTGGGTGTATTTGATTCCACCGTGCTGTAACCGATCCAACTTGAAAAGTGTTATTTTACATAAAATTAGCACGTTGGCCCTAATAATGACCTATAAATATACATTGTTAAACATTGTATACATTTATCAATTTAAAACGTTCTTTGTCGTCTTCTGATCTTCATCTCCATTCGTTCCTAATTAAGCACATGTTATCCACAGGATACCTCTCTCATTTTTAAATCATTACTCTTTTTGCCTTTTGCCATGGTTTGCTTTATTTTGTTTATTCATATCGTTTTTACTCATAACAAATATTGGGTAGATTATTGTATCATTAAACTTTCTCCTTATATGTCCCTATCATATAAGTTGTCTAGTTATTTTAGCGTATATAATGTCGTATGTTAATTCCATTTTGTTTAACAATAAAACAGCAAAACTTCTACAAAATTATTTCTATCTTATCACTACAGCTGTTTCGGAGAGTGCCTTTCTCAAGTCTCAAGTTTCTCGAATCCATCAATCATCCATTGTATTTCTTATACTTTCATTTAAATCCTCTCCAATCAACGATTTTGAAGCAGCTTTGCTCCATAGTCCATTTTTGTTGCTTTTTGTCACTGTTTCTCCTTTCTCTTTATCATTATCAATACGTAGCGCTACAATACTGGGTAGGTCTTCGCTGATTACAACTTATCTCCAAATTGATCGATTTTCCACGAATCTGCAATCAAATGAAATGTTCATTTTTTGAGATATGATTGGATGTTTTCTCTCCTTTGTATACTGACATGCCCAAGTGGCATTCTTCTGTGCTAACTTCCTTCCACACCAGTTCTACAAGTTTGACATATTGGCGTCTATGCAGGTGTCCGATATACCTTAAGGGATTTATTTTCCTGAACAATATCGTTATGCGAGCTTCTTTATTCAGTATGTTTTCTTATTCTATACGGATTTGTAGCGATATGATAATGAGTTCTTAAGCTATTTTTTTGTGGCATTTTAAAGTAATTACTATTTAAACGAGAATAAGCCACAATTAAAGCTTAAAGTTAGTTTATTGACGTTTTAATTTCCACTTCGGAAATCGTTCTCAAAATACAAACATTAGTGAGAATGATTTCCGAAGTGGAAATTGAAACGTCAATAAACTAACTTTAACCTCTAATTGTTGCTTATTCCCATTTAAATAGTAGTTATGATAATGGGGATAAAAAAAAATTTCTGATTATTTTCCTTTCAAATATTCGGAGTGCTTCCTTATTTGTTTTAGTCATTCTCCATGACTCACATCCATGTATTAAAATAGGTCTGAAGTTTGAATTATGCTCTGTATTTCTTTAGTGGCATTATTATTAACCGTGATTAGTGATCTAAGATATTTAAAGTGTTCCATACTTTCGAAATTGTAGTTGTTGACTTTAATGTTTTTTCTAAATTTATTGAATTGGTTGATTGGTTTTCTGTTGATTCGCTTGTATTTGGTTTTCATTTCGTTGATTTTAAGTCAAACATTTTTTGTGCTCTCTTCACTTTATTGAAGTTTGTGGACGGAAGAGTTTCTCATTAGAGTTATGAGTTCTATACCTATCATTAGCATATGCTAGGAGTGCTTTGTCCCTTGGGCCGTTAATGGATTACATCTTAAATAAGCGTTATTTCTATTTTAGTAAGCTGTTCATTAATTTTTTGATTATTGGAATCGAGAATCTGTATTTTATTCGACTGTTTTATAACACAGAGTTTCTTGGAGCATATTTTCATCTTTGGTTTTCAGTATCATTATTACAAGGATTTTGCTGGATATGGACATAGTGAACCCGGTGGTATGTACATGATGTTTTCATAACCAACGTTCAAAAATTTTTACATATACGGAACATAACGGCATAACGGAACAATAAAGCCATATAATTTTGAAAGATTGCAGCGTCTTAGATGTCGTAGGTAATGTTGTTACATAAAAAATAAAAGGAAATATTTAGGTAGCTAACTGATGTTTATGTATATAACCCTCTTTTAAATCCAGAAGTCTAATTCGAACCTCTAAAATCAGGATATATAAAATAGTGATCAAACCAGTGCTAATGTGTGGATACGTGACGAGAACGTATTAATTAGACCAGGATTGCTAGAAAAGCCATCAGAGGTATTTTCCGACTTACAGAGGTCCGAGTACCAACCAATACCGAACAGAGCTAATTCCAAGGTCAAACACATATATAAAGATAGCAACCTCGTACAAGAAACTAAATCTCAGTGCTAAAGTTGCGCTGGCTTTATCCAAAGACTCTATAATAACTGCATTGCCAAGTTAAATTGGGAGGATGCCCCAAGAGAAAAAATGCCTTTAAGACTTCCACAAATGAAGGAGGAGGTAACATATGGTCAGATTTAGGAATAATGAGACTATCTACCGACCCATTATATTTATCAACACCTGCTATCCTACCTACAATCAATACTTATCTGTTGTGGAATATCAAATTAATTACAGGTAATCAAACGAACTAGGCTTAAAAAAATTATCGAAGGAAAGGCACTTCAGAAATATTGACATAAATTTTAAAAACGTCATTTACCTGGCTGTATTTTCAATAGGAACGAGAAGACAAAAAGAAGAAAAGGCAATAGAATCTTGTTCCGTTCTGACTATACGATGTCGATGATCTTATATATAACATATAGGGAGAAAGAGAGAATAATGTTTATGTTTAATTTAGAACTCTCTGGTTTTCTCCCTTTTGAATTGGGTATGTATATGTATTACCATAGAAAATAAAAGCAAGAGAACTATAATTATAAAACGAAAAGATTACGAAATGAAAAGATTATATAAATCCCTTATATTTACACAGACTGTTTTACAAAAGGTGAACGAATGAGCATAAAAGGACAGCTGTTTTACAAACTTAATATTATTAGACGCATTTAGAATCATTTTCACTCAAAATATGATATGCTAAAATATGATCCGACAGGAAAAAGGCAATGACTTTTACAGCTGATTGCCACATAAATATATCAATGTAACCTAAGTATGATGATTTTTGCCACAGCAAATTTAAAGTGTTCCATACTTTCGAAATTCTAGTTGTTGATTTAAATGTTTTTTCTAAATTTATTAAATTGGTCTCTTCTGTTGATTCGCTTGTATTCGGTTTTCATTTCGTTGATTTTAAGTGAAACATTTTTCGTGCACTTTGTTAAAGATGTTTGCGGACCGGAGAGAGTTTATTATGAGATCCATATCATTAGCATATGCCAGGAGTGCTTTGTACCTTGGCCCGTTAATGGATTACATCTTAAATAGGCGTTATTTCTATTTTACTAAGCTGTTTATTGATTTTTTGACTATTTGAATCAAGAATCTGTAGTCTATTCGACTGTTGAATAAAACAGACTTTCTTGGTGCATATTTTTATAGCTGGATTTTTGTTTGCCGTCTTCTTATTACAACGATTTTGCTGGATATCGACATAGGGAACCTGGTGGTATGTACATGATGTTTCCATAACCAACGTTCGAAAATTTGTCTTACTGTAAAGTCATGATGATTTTACTAGAAAATATAGTGTTGTTTAATAATAATAAACTTCAAGCAACAATTACTATATGCATTAACTTGGTACTGATATCTCTGATCTTCGCTAACAGATGGCAGTCTCGAAAACATTAAAACTCATGCTTCCCATTATCCAACGATTAGCCAGTCCAGTACTATACGCCTTATTATGGTACTGATATTGCTGCTGCCCCTTATGAGTGAATAGAATATGCAAGGAAGGTTTTGGCAATTTAATAGGATTTTGTGTGTTAGAATATTATTTTTCCGAGAAAGTGAAGAATATCAATTTTCTATCCGGATTTAATCCATAAATTATTAGAATGCTATAAAATAATGATATTAGCATAAAAAAACGGTCTAATAGTCAGTAATAAAGCATATAAATGTTCTTTAACATACAAAAGAGATGACGTAGAGTAGGGCATAACGTAACAATAGACCCATATAATTTTAAAGGATTGCAACATTTTAGATATCGTAGATAACGTTGTAACATAAGAAATAAAAGGGAATATTCAGGTAGCTAACTGATGTATATATAACTCTTATAATACTTTTAAATTTGGAGGTCTAATACGACTTTCTTAAATCAGGATATATAAAACAGTGATTAAACCAGTGCTAATGTGTGGATATGTGGCCATAACGCTAACAAAACAATGTACGTAAAACTCAGGTATTAATTAGATCAGGATTGCTAGAAAAGCCATCAGAAGTATTTTCCGACTTACAAAGGTCCGCGTACTAACCAATACCGAACGGAACTAATGCCAAGGCCAAACACATATATAAAGACAACAACGTCGTGTAAGAAGCTAAATCTCAATGCTAAAGTTACGCTGGCTATATCCAAAGGCTCTATAATAACTACATTGCCAAGTTAAATTGGGAGGATGCCCCAAGAGAAAAAATACCTTTAGGACTTCCACAAATGAAGGGGGAAGGTAACATGAGGTCAGATTTAGGAATAATGAGACTATCTACCGACCCATCATATTTATCAACACATGCCTGTTCAACTACCTGCTATCCTACCTATAGTCAATATTCATCTGTTGGGGACTATCAAATCAATTACATGTAATCAAACAAACCAGGCTTAAAAAAAGTTATCTCAGGAAAGGCACTTTTAAAACGTTATTTACGTGACATTAAAATTTAAATTTTTAATAAAAAGTAAAAGATTAGCCATTTGTTATGGGGTTCAGAGAAGAACCTTCACGATGTTAATTTTTTGAGATATGATTGGATGTTTTCTCTTCATTGCATACTGAGACGCCCAAGTGGTATTCTTCTGTGCTAACTTCCTTCCATACCAGTTTTAAAGATTTGACATCTTGGCGTCTATGCATGTGTACGATCTACCTTAAGCAATTTATTTTCCTAAACAATATCTTTATAAGAGCTTTCTTTATTCAGTATGTGTTCTTCTTCTATACGGATTTGTAGCAATATGATAATGAGGTTAAAACAATTTTCCTATTATTTTCCTTTCAAATATTCGTAGTTCTTCCTTATTCGTTTTAGTCATTGTCCATGATTAGCATCTATGTATTAAAATAGGTAAAAAGTTTAAATTATGATCTGTATTTCTTTAGTGGCATTATTATTAACCGTGATTATTTATCTAAGATATTTAAAGTGTTCCATATTTACGAAATTGTAGTTGTTAACTTTAATATTTTATCAAGATCTATTAAATTGGTCTCTTCTGTTGATTCGCTTGTATTTCTTCTTAGCTTGACGAATTCTTCTTTTTTCATTCTGTGAACTACTAGTGGGTTCTTTTTACGGAATTTTTTCATCACGTTTAGGTAATCATCAACGGTATATAAACGTTGTTGAAATTTTAGGGCATTTTCAAAATCTCCAAAATCACTACCATTGGGTAAAAGCTATGACTAGGAAAGTAATAGCGTAATGTAATTTTTTCAATGGTAGGATGAGTTTCCAAAATCATTTTCAGAATCAAAACTATTTTAATGCTGTGGTTTTGGCCGCCACAAGAGTCTGACCACAAAATTACAAGTTTTGCAGAAGTAACATTTTCTTCAATGTGTTTCTTAAGACAAATGCCTACGTCCTGGGCTCCCCGACCAGCTTCACCTTCTATCCAAATATAACAATGACCTTTTTTATCCTTGGCGCTATGGATACCAAGGTTGTAAATACATAATTGACGCTTATAATATACAATATTTATTAGAATTCTCGAAAGGGGAAGAGTTTTTCTTTAAATCAAAACAAAAGGTTTCCACTTCTGGTTGATCGTTGCTTATCTTCATGTCTAGCTTTCTTTCTTCTAAGTGCACATTTTTTCTTTTTTTAACGCTTAATTGTTCGTTATCTGCGCAATTTTTAATTTCTAATTCGAAACAATCACATCTACTACAAGTATCTTTTTTCAACTTTTTTCTTTGAATATTAAATCGTGTTAAAAACATTTTTTTGTAAAACGAAAATTTAACAAGGTCATTGTCTGCTTCTTTAATATACAATTCATACGTTTTACTTAATGTTATGTCTTTTGTTAAGTATTCTCTTTCTGTGTTAGCTCTTCTGTAATGTGACTATTATAGAAAAATTTAAGCAATAACTGAAACTACTTCTTAACCTAAACGCCTCAACAAGTTGCCAACGTCACCATTGTTAACCACGTTTATGTACAATGTACATGTACATATGTTACCAAATATTCGATTTACAATCATTAAAACGCTCGCAAGAGGCGCTTGGTCCAAAACTAATACACAAAAATTAGTCGCTTGCTCTAGTTATGCAAAATTCAAAATCCAAAATAAAAAGAAAGGTACTTAATCTTTTTAAATATATCTGGTTATCCGTTACTAACAAGTTAATGGGATTTATTACGTAGATAGTTTATGCTTTTTTCTATCTTCTTCTTTAAGTTCCATCTTCTATCGAAGGTTGGAAATCATCATGGCTATACGGACTCTGTTGACTGCCGCTCTATAAAGTTCTGCACTACTGCATTCAAACTATTCCCTTAAGTTTTTAAGCCAGAATATTCTTCGTCTTCCCACATTTCGCTTTCCTCGGATTTTGCCTTGCATAATAAGTTGTAATAATGCGTATTTTTGCCCTCTCATCACATGTCCTAAGTACTCAAGTTTTCGTCTTTTGATAGTTAATAATATTTCCGCCCCATTTCCTATCATTCTAGTTACTTCCACGTTTGACATTCTTTGAATCCATGATATTCGTAGGATTCTTCTGTAACACCAAAATTCAAAGGCGGCCAACTTATTCAGATGGACTTGTTTTAGTGTTCACGCTTTCAAGCCATAAAGAAAAGTAGAGAACACGTAACATCGAAGCATTCTCAGGCTCTAACTTTATATCCCGAAAACAAAGAAACTTTTTAAGTTTAAAAAATAATGCACGTGCTATTTCAATGCGTGTCCTAATTTCTTTTGTTTGGTCTACATCTGATGTTATCCTGTTGTTCCTCTTTTCCACCAGAAAGCGCCATAATCCACAATTTAAGGAATTGGGGCTGGGTCTAGTGATGCATAACGCCGTTCATATAGCAATTTGTTGTCACATGTTTATAGTTTTTCAAAAAATGAACTCCGATTTAAAGATTAAAATGTAAAACAAAATATAAAAACCTATTGAACCTTATTCAGAAAATTTCAGAAAAGAATAACTTTTGTGAAAGATTGTGGGACACAGTCATATTTTAAGATAAAAACTTCAATTCAGAGAGTGGACATTCTTAATAAATGTATAATCTAATATGGAAGCATATTTATGTTTTACATACTTAGAAAGCACTGAGCACACAAGTATTTATTTTTTTATGTACTAGGTCGTAAAATAAGTATACACAAAACAAATAAATATTATCTACCAAGTATTCTACTCCACTTTATTATTAATGCATCAGATATATTATAAAGATTTCGTCGTAGTTGTAAATTAATAGGAGATAAAACCAAATGTAGAGCATATAGTGAAATCTGAATATCTTAGAATAACTATATCGAGCGGGAGCATTATTGATGAGCAAAAGGGAGACCCATCGCTGAGAAAGTGACAAAGCAATTGGCAAAAGCAAAGGGTACTTTGTACTAAAGTACCCATACTCTAAAGCATAAGCAGGTCTTTTCGTACTCTTTTAGTAAGTGATAGATTCGACCGTTACTTGATGGAAATTCATTTTATCTAACAATTAAACAGGTATGCGTTTACACGTCATATTTTGTAACTGAATAAGTTGAGGAGGGGATAACTGTTTGTCTCAAGTTGGTCATTCAGAATTATGTCTGTATTTTTTAATTTGCTAATTTCCATAGATTCTAATATTCATGGAATCTACAGATAGCTTAAGGCCTTTATTATAAATACACTTTTTAAGTAATAAAAATATATAAATAGAACCTAGAATACGCCTGTAAAAGTATGGAACCTTTGATCTCTGGGATAAACCCATCTCCTGAACAATGGTGCCGATATATGTAGGTAAAATTTTCTACACCTATTTTAACCTGTTTATTTCCTCATTATCAATATATATGAGTTGTAACCGATACCACAAACTCATTTACTTATAGAGACTATATATTGACTATAGTTATTACTATACAAATCTGACTCGAAATATCGTCTTAAAATAACAGTAACAGAAAAGTGAAAGATTAGTCATTTTTTATGAAGTTTAAAGTAGAAGCGTTCACGAAAATTGACGTACTAATAAGACCACCGCAATCGGGCGTACCCTGGGTAATGAATAATTAAGTAATCGTTAATTCTTAAATCAACCGTTCAATATGTTTTTTGTCAAATCGATCCTTTTTAGGACCAACTATTCTAATTATGTGTAAAAATATTAACAGTATATCTAGAGATAAAGACACTCCACTTTACATATGCGCTTAACAAAATACAGGAAGCACATAGATGGCCAATCCTATGGTATTTGGTATTAAGCTAATCGCTGAAAATTACATATTAAATGCAGGCAAAGAAGCAAAGAAAAACTTATAATGAGAGAAAACAAAACCAGTCAGCTAAGAGAACCTTTCAACGATGTTGAGCTTGGATCCGCTATCCACGTATATAATGAACAATATACGGCTCCTGGCTGAGGATCTGAGCACAAAACTAACTATAAAATTTGAACCAGAAATACAACAATGGCTAATATCCAAAGTCTTTAGACAAGCAAAGCAAAGACAAAGTTGTTGCGTTGCTTAAACCTGGCAAAAACTCCAACGACCACAAAAGCTATCGGCCAATATATCTATTTATTTTGTCAGCTATACAGAATATTTCTGTACATGATCCTTAATATAAACCGATAATAGAAGAAAAACTCAAATTAACAGACAAAAGTGGCTATATATGACAGGTTAGATCGTATATGTCACAAATACTAAATCTTGCCCAACACAGCGAAGAGAAGTACGAAAAATATCAGGTATGAGGAGTGGTATTTGTTAATCTAAATTCCACTTATAAATAGTTATTTAAATAACTTATAAAATATTTAGTTATAAATTAGTCAGCCAAATTCAGGGAATATTAAGACTCACATCCATACATAAGCTCTACAATATCGTAGCTATCAATCCACCTATCCGAAGATAAGTAGCTAGAGAGCAAAAAAAACAAAGTCCAGATTCGTGACATCCACTTCACGAATACCAGCCCATTTTATGACTAGAATCAAGGAAAAACTGGCTATATCAACACATCTGCAAGATATACAAACAAAAATAAGCTGCTCCTCGCCATCTGATCCCTCGAACGGAACTTCCTTATGGTAGTTATCTTCCTTAAATCTGCCAGGAGGACTCTTGCCTGCAAACACCGGTTAACTTGTGTGCATGTGGGGTGGTACAAGACTTATCACACTTTCTTAGTTAACTTTACCGTTCAAATCGCTCTTTTTAAAGGGACAAGGTTTATTTATGTGAACTGAACACGTAAAGTACAGTCAGTAAGCTATTACTTATAAAGATCATTGCAAATTTGACACTAACTCCACTTATATTGATTACATATTACCCCTAAATACGAGATAAAACATTCAGAAATATATAATATTGATGAAGTGGTATAATTCATATTAGAAAAATAATCATTCTTCCCTTTTTTGTGCACTACTACCCATTTTAACAAAAAAATATCTACTCGTATTTTAGCACTTAAATATTTATTTTGAGATAACCTTCTATCCAGAATTAAAAAATAGAATAATAAGAAATAGAATCCAGAAAAATATAAAATAATAAAATAATAAAAAAGCTGTATACAAGATATCATGAAACAATGGATGAAATAAAAGAAGTTCTTATTAACCGGATTCTTAAATAAAACGTATAAAGACTCACGTTAACAAAATACATTAGGAATCGCATATGAAA
Source organism: Diabrotica undecimpunctata (assembly GCF_040954645.1). Lineage (NCBI taxonomy): Eukaryota > Metazoa > Arthropoda > Insecta > Coleoptera > Chrysomelidae > Diabrotica > Diabrotica undecimpunctata. The sequence goes on along the minus strand of NC_092807.1, from coordinate 70,346,908 downwards.
AAACACATCCAACTTGGTAATGAAATCCTTTTGTATCTATAAATCTATTTTTAGAAAAGCACGTACCTACCAAAAACAGGTATTTGGTAGTACACATATCTGTTACATACTGTAATGCGTATGAATGATAACAAAAGTAAGGAGTCTATATGAACCGTTTAGAATATACGCTGGAAATAAACGGCTTAATCCCATAGTTGCCAAACTATCAGAGCTTACTTAAACCGATATACGTATGGTTCCAATATACACGGAACAAGATCTGAACGACCCCTATAATATATACACGTGAACTAAGCGATATACATTCATGATACAGGGGTAGTTAGGGGCTCCACAAAATTTTTAAAAATTGTGAAACTATACATGTTGACGAATCGACAGAGCCAATATTATGGAATGGTCAAGTGAGCTCCGTATATCAGTGAACCTCACTTGAACCTGAATTTTAACATGGGCGGAGTCCACTTTATGCCGTATATATATATATATATATATATATATATATATATATATATATATATATATATATATATATATATATATATACATATATATATACATATATATATATATATATATATATATATATATATATATATATATATATATATATATATATATATATATATATATATATGTATAAGAGCAAGAAAAAAGAAATTTTTTAGATAGGAAAAAAAAAGATTCCATAGGAATACCAAAAACAAATTTTTGGTAGTCCTATGGGATCTAGTCTTTCACTCATTCTAAGTAGTTATATCATGGATAATGTTATCAGTGATTGTATCAATTCGTTTATATTCCCACGGTCTCCAACTTATAAGAATTTTGTTCCATATGTCTTCTTTTTGTCTTATATTGTGACCGGCAAATCTCCATTTCAATTTTGCAACTTCTTGTCTAACATCCCTCAATTTTTTGTTTTCTCTCTTATCCACTCGTTTATCTTTTTATCCATTAGTCTTATGTGCAACATTTGTCTTTCCATTGCTCTTTGGGTTTTTATGGTTATGTCCATGTTTGCTTTTGTAAATGTCCACGTTTGGGAACCATAAGTTAGAACAGGGAGTACGCATTGATTGTATACTTTGGTCTTAAGATGCTGTGGATATCTTTTGTTTTTAAGAATGTAGCTTAGTTTGCCAAATGCCGCCCATGCCAGTCTAACTCGTCTTTTTATCTCTGCTGTTTGGTTTTCTTTGTTACGTTTTATAGTTTGACCCAGATATATATAATCCTGAACTTGTTCTACGTCATCTTGTCCGATCCTCATTGTGATGTTTTCATCTGTATTTGTTATAATTTTGGTCTTGCTGTAATTCATATTAAGGCCTATCTTTCCAGCTTCTACGTCCAGTTCTTTCATCATTTCAAATAATTCTTCTCATTTATCTCCTATCAATGCGATGTTATCAGCGTATATTAGATGGTTCAAGCGTTGTCCACAAATTTTTATACCTTTTTCTTCCCATTCTGATCTTTTAAAAATATCCTCCAGAGCCTGATTGAAAAGTTTCGGTGATATTGTGTCACCCTGTCTCACGCCTCTATTTATTTGTATTGATTTTGTTTATTTATATACTTTAATTGTTGTTTTGGCTTCCTTATATATATTGGCTATTAGTTCCGTATTACTGTGGTTAATTCATTTTCTTATTCATTTTTCATTATTCATTTGCTCGTTCTATAAGTATTTTCATACTTAGTAAATGGTCACTTGTGCTGAATCCCTTTCTAAAACCAGCTTGTTCTTTTGACTGGTATCCATCGAATTTTGTCGTCAATCTATTGGTTAAAATTTTTGTTAGGAGTTTATACATTACATTTAGGAGTGTTATAGGATGGTAGTTTTTTATATCTGCTTTATGCCCTTTCTTGTGTAGGATAATGGTTACGGATTCCTTCCAGTTGTTTGGGATTCTTTTTTCTTTTAATATCTTGTTAAAAAGGGAATGTAGAGTGTTAATTACCACTTTTCCACCATATTTCAGCATATCTGCAGTTATTCCATCTTCTACAGGCGATTTGTTGTTTTTCATTTCTTGCAATGCCTTCTTTATTTCTGATTTGCTTATTTCTGGCTGTAGCTCTAAGTTGACATTTTTTACTTTAGCCTTAAGTTGGTTTTTAATTGTTTCTGGTGGTTCCTTTTTTGTTTTATATAGTTCTGAGTAGAAATGGTGGATAATATTTATAATGTCATCTTTAACGTTTGTTTCTAGTCCGTTTTCATCTTTTTTTTTTTGTTTATTTCACACTTACCTAATTTCAGTCTTAAGCATTTCATATTTTTGTTTTTTTGTATTACTTTTTCTATTTTTATTTCTTGTTCTTTTCTCTTATTTTTTCTTATCATTCTGCTTATTGTTTTATTGATTTCTACATATTCTATAGCTTCCTTCTTTTATCCATAAGCTTCTTTGTTTCTGTTGATATATAGTTGTTCTTTTTTAGATCCTTTTTTGCTATTTCTTTTCCTGATGTAATCATCGTTGCTGTAAGTATGTTGTCTATTTCATCTATATCTTTGTCATCACTGTCTAATTTTTAAGTAAGTTGTTCTTTTAATGGGTCTTTGTATGTCTCTTTATATTGCCCTAGTTTGTTTCTATCTACTAGATCCCAGTTTTTAAATATTTTTCTTTTCATTTCATAGTTACCGTCAACACTAATTTTTGTTCTGACCATCCCATTAGGGCTGACCCATGTCCACTTTCGTTGGGGCTTTTTTTTGTAAAAGGAGTTCATTGCGTATAGATGCTTTTCTTCTAGGTAGTTCATCAAAGTAGCACCTCTATCATTTCTCTGACCATACCCGAAATCTCCTATTTTAGTTTCTTCATTGTTTAGTTTTCTACCCAGTTTGGCATTAAAATCTCCAATTAATAAGACGATTTTTATGTTCTTCCATAGCCTTTGATATATCTTCATAAAATAGTTCGATATCTTCGTCATCATAAGCTGTCGTGGGAGCATATACCTGGATAATTGTAATTAATGTTCTTCTTATTTTAAGTATGACATAGGTTGTATTCGGGTTTCTTCTTTTCGTCGAGTTTCTGATAGGCCTATGATATCTCATTTTATGTTTGTTAATTCTTCTTCCAGTTCATGTACTTATTCATCCGTAGACATTGATCTAATATTGTATGTCCCTATTGACAGGTTGACGGATTTTTTTGATTTATGTTGTGTTCGTCTTAGTGGGTTTTGGTTTATATCTATCAAAAGCGAATTATTGCGTCTCCCAGATACCGCGAGGCAGACCTTTGAGGTGTGGGATAATATTATGGGTTATTTCTGGTTTCGTCATAATTTACACTGAAATTACTAACAAGAGAGTGCTCTTACTTCCACATGTTCAAATTGATATATAGTACCAACAGATGCTAGTTATATACCATCAGTACTAATAACATGGAAACTATCAAATTAATGTCAATTTCATTGAATAATCAAAACAATCGAAACAATATACCAAAACAACACAATAAAAGTAAAAGTAGAAGAAGAACTAACCGACCCTATTGAAGCTGGTAATGGGATAAGACAAGGAGATTTCCCGAATCCTCTATTGTTCAACCGGATTATGGATGAAATAATAAAAAAGTAAGAAATAAAAGAGGATACCAAATGGGAGAAAAACAAATTAAAATAATCTGCTATGCAGACGACGCAATACTATTCTTTCAAAGTGAAGATGATTTACAACGTATGCTACACCAATTTCATATAACCGCCAGAAAATTTAACATGTTAATTTCCTCAAAAGAGACAAAATGCATGGTTACAACAGCAAGTTTACTAATATGTTAATTGGAGCTGGAAGGTCAGATAATACAACAAGTGATGGAGTTTAAATATCTAGGTATCACATTATCTAGCTACGGAAAGCTCTAAACTTAAGTGGAAGATCCACTGAATAGAGCAAACAGAGCCACAGGCTGCCTAAATGAAACAATATGAAGAAATAAAAATATCGGAAAAGAAACCAAAGGCAGAATTTACAAAACAGTTATCAGACCAATAATGACATACGCAGCAGAAACAAGACCTGACACAGAGAGGACAAAAAGGATGTTAGAAACAACAAAGATAAAAACACTTGGAAAAATTGATGGTAAGACACTATGGGACAGAGCTAGAAGTACAGATATACGATGTAGATGCAAGGTGAATAACATCAAGAACTGGTTAAGAAATAGAAGAGTAGAATGGAACGATCATATAAGCCGAATGACAACAAATAGAGTAGTAGACACGGCAAGAGACGGTTACCCAATAGGAAGACGATCATTAGGAAGACCACGAAAACCATGGAACGGCAACTTACTGGAGGCACATTGAAAAACAGACAGAGTCATGTCTATATTAAAAAAAAGAAGAAGAAGAAGAAAAAGATAAGCAGGATAAACATTAAAATAGCTGCAAGAAAGAGAAAATGAATCAGTCATATTAATGTAGAATAGCAGAGGACAGAGTGTTTAGAGAGAATAATGAATCAGCCATATTAATTTAGAATAGCAGAGGACAGAGTATTTGTCATAGCCTTGGACAAGTGCCCAATTGAAAAAGACCACACGTCGTTAAAAAAAGACGGAACTCTAGAAAGAAAATAGAATAGATTAAAAAATAAATAAAAGCATAAACAAGTCTTTTCCTACTCTTTTAATATTGAAAATACGCAAATAGAACCTTGAATTAAAATGTAACCTTTGATATCTGTGATAAACCCATCACCTGAACAATGACGCCGATGTATGAAGTTGAAATTTTTTACACCTATTTTAACTGTTTATTTTTTTATTATCTATATATGAGTTGCGAACGATATCAACTTATTTATTTTCCACAAACAGGCTCTTTAATACCTTAAATTATTACTATACAAATCCGATTCGAAATATCGTCAAAATGTAATACACGGCATGTAAAATTTAAATTTTCAATAAAAAGTAAAATATTAGGCATTACTTGTGGGGTTCAAAGAACGAGAGTTTACGAAAATTTAAGTACTAAGAAAACCACCACAATCGGATATACCCAGGGTAATGATTAAATAATTAATCGGCTAATTCTTCAGTCACCCCTTTAATATGATTTTGTCAAATTGGTCCTTTTTAGGACCAACTATTCTAATAACATATGTTTATAACTGTTAAGGGTATATCTCGAGATCAAGAAATTTACTTTACTTAAACTTATCAGACATATGCTCTAAACACGAATCTGACTTATTTCTAGTGCAGGAAACACATATAGGGCCTAACGTAGGGTATTTGGTATAAAGCTTATCGCTGAAAACCACATTATAGATATAGACATGCTGTCTCTGTCGGAAAAAAAGCAAAGAATAACTCAAAGGGTTGAGTTGAGGATCTGAGCACAAAGCTTATTACGAAATCTGAACCAAAAACACCACAATGGCTTATCCGGATGATGAACAACTGTATTCAAATTATGGAAACACCCAAAATCTAAAGACAAGCCAAAGTTGTTACCTTGCTTAAACCTGGCAAAAACTCCAACGACCACTAAAACTATCGGCCAATATCTTTATTTTGTCAGCTATTTAAAATACTTTTGCACAAGATCGTTAATATGATTTCACCAATATTTGAAGAAAAGTTCAAATTAAAAGACAAAAGTGGCTATAGATAGGGAAGATCAGGTACATTACAAATCTTACCCAACACATCAAAGACGGGTACGAAAAATATCGGGTATCAGGGGTGGTATTTTTTAATCTAAATGCCGCTTACGACACCTTAAATTACAAAATATTTCTCGAAAAACTATATGATATCCCCTTAGATAACAAACTTACTTATATTATTTGCGTATGCCTACACAAGAGAATATTTTTTGTATCACTCAATGTTAAGAATAGCAGATGAAGAACGGTCTCGCTTGGGGTAGCACAAAAGCACCTACACTGTATAACATTTACCCAAACGATCAACCCATACCGGTAGATAATAGGACTACTATTATAAAGACGATACGCACAATAAAAATAAACTATGAATCAATTTTCAGCCAAAACCCCTGAAAAACTCATGTGCGCTCCTCAATTTCCCTAACATAGACGCTTTGATAAACTGAACATCCAATAATGTCATGAAATTGTTGAACTGTAGACTTCCTATAAATTTCTTGAAAATAGTTTGTATCCCACGGGATCAGTCACAGATCATTGTTTAAAACTAAAAGGTAAATTGAGGACCAGAAATAATATTCTTCGCAAGCTTGTCAGCTAAAAATGAGGCGTACGTCCTTCCGCCTTTAAAACATAGACGCTTGCACTATATGCTTCTGCTGCCGAATATACCTTGTTAGACAAATTAACCATTCTTTCTTTTTGTGCACACTACTACCCATTTTAACACAAAAATATCTATTGCAGCACTTAACCATATTTATTTTGAGATAACTTTCTATCGATATATCATATGTAGTATACAAATAAGACCAGAACTAAAATAATAAAAACGCTTTATACAAGATATCGCAGAAGAGTAGCTGAAATAAAAGTAGTTTTTATTAATCGGATGCTTACATAAAACGTACAAAGACATACTCACGTAAACAAAATACATTACGAAATTTCTATAATAAAAAAAAACATCGAATTCGGCATTGAACTAATAAAATTATATTAAATAAAAAAAACATTTTTAAAAATGCAGAAAAAATAAAATTTTCTATGCAAGCGAACATTCCATTAAATAATAAGCCCAAATCCTTTTGTATCTATATACCTGTTTTTTAAAGAACCAGTTACCTTTTAGTACGTAGTTATACCAGGTAATAAGATATCCTCTGTTACACAGTGTAATGCGTATGACAGTGTAATTCGTATGACATTACACTGTCTACAAATAGTAGATAAAAATAAGGAGCCCATATAAATCGTTCAGGGTATATGTTCAAAATATACGGATTAATCCGCACAGTTGCCAAACTCTCAGAGCTTACTTAAACCGATAAACGTATGGTTCAAATATACAATGAAAAAGATCTGAACGACCCCTATAATATATACACGTGAACTAAACGATATACATTTATGATACAGGGGTATTTACGGGCTCCAAAAAATTTTTATAAATTATTAAACTCTACATGTTGATGAATCGACAGAACCAATATTATGGAATGGTCAAGTGAGCTCCGTATATCGGTATCCACTTGACCACGGAGCTCAATTAAACCTGAATTTTAACATGGGCGGAGTCCACTTTATGCCGTATATATATATATATATATATATATATATATATATATATATATATATATATATATATATATATACATCCTACTATCATTTTCGCATCGATACATTATGCTTTTACCATCAATTTAGCATCGTCTTGCAAAGTAGCATCTGTATATCGACGCTACTTTACAAGACCTTAATAACTGTTTTCCCGTACTTGTTACAAGAATTTTAACCATCTTATTGATTAGAGTTTTGATACCGTGTTGGTATTTTAAAATATCCGCTTTCTCTTTTTATCCCTTACTGAGTTATATAAGTTTATTCCAGAAAATGTTTGAGTCTAAAATGATGGTACAGTGAAAATATTATATATATTTAGTTCAGGGTTTTGCCGTTTACTCGCTGCCATTATATACATGAAAATGTATATCCCACTTTCATTATCAATCATTTTAGCATCAGAAATTTGGCATCGCTGTTGAATATAATATTACCCACAACGAAATAGTAAATTTAAGAATATATATATATTTTTTTCATCCACAAACCATTTTGGCATCATGTTTGTTTAAAAGTAACGGGTTATGATATATTGCAACTACCTATTGTATCTTCGCTCCAATTCGTTTAGTCGCGACGTACAGCCCCTCAAATGATAGGATTTAATCAATAAAATACAATAAGACAGAAAAATCAAATAAAACAGCATGTCAAAAAGGCCTTAATTATCTATATTCGTTTCTATAAGTCCAATCGTGACGTACAGTATCTCAAATGACAGGATTTAACCAATTGAAAACAATGAAATAAAAAAATTAAATACAGCAACATGTCCAAAGGGCCGTAGTCACGTATCTTCGGTCCTATTAGTCCAATCGTGACGTATAGTACCTCTAATGATAGGATTTAACATAAATAATACAATGGGATAGAAAAATCAAATGCAGAACAATGTTAAAAGGGCCTTAGTTCTGTATCTTTAGTTCTATTAGTCCAATCACGACGTGCAGTACCTCAAATGAAAGGATTTGACAAATAAAATACAATGAGGTATAAAAATTAAATGGAGTAGCATGTCAAAATGGCCTTAGTTATGTATCTTCAGTCCTATTAGTCCAATCGTGACGTACGATACCTTAAATGATAGCACTTAACCAATAGAATACAATGACATAGAAATCAAATACAGTATCACGTCAAAAGGGCCTTAGTTACGTATCTTCGTTTCTAGTGGCCCAATCGTGACGTACAGTAACTCAAATGATAGGATTTAACCAATCGAATACAATAAGATAGAAAAATAAAATACATCAGCTTGTCAAAAGGGCGTTAATTATGTATCTGCGGTCCTATTAGTCCAATCGTGACGTTTTGTGCCTCAAATGATAGAATTTAACTAATAGAATACAATGAGATATAAAAATAAATAGAGTAGTCTGGCAAAAAGGCCTTAGTTATGTATCTTCGATTCTATTAGTCCAATCATGACGTACAGTACCTCAAATGGTACAATTTAACCAATAGAATACTACGACGTAGAAATCAAATACATCAACACCAAAAGGACCTTAGGTATATATCTTTGCTCCTATATATGTTATGTCAAAAGCGCCTTAGTTGCGTATCTCCGGTCCTATAGGTCTAATCATGACATATGGAGCCTAAAATGATAGGATTTAATGGAGATAATACGATGGTGGAGAGAAATTAAACATGGAGACATCTAATAACACCTTAAACTGGCAGCAATAAAACGAATTAACGCACAGAAGTGTGTGGCATATTACGTGACAGGATTATTAGCGAATACCTTACGATTACGTCATACATCTCTTTGCATACGTTCACTTTTAGTTAACTACTTTAGTATGTATTCAGTACTTTGCTTTACGGTTGTTGAGGCATGGACTCTTAAACAGAAGAATGTTAAAAATCTTTAAAGCTTTGAGATATGGTGCTACCGCCGTATACTAAAAATAAGTTGGGTGGATAAAATTACAAATGAAGAGGTAATACGCAGAATAAATAACGATCCAGAAGTTATACTGAATATAAAAAAGAGAAAACTTGAATAGTTTGGCCACCTGATGAGAGGACAAAAGTACACATTCCTACAAAATATAATGCAAGGAAAAATTCAAGGACGCAGAAATCCAGGCCGTATAAGAATGTCCTGGATGAGAAATTTAAGAGAGTGGTTTGGCTGTACCACTAACGAATTATTCAAAACAGCAGTAAATAAAATTAGAATCGCCCTAATGATATCCAATCTCCGATAGGAGAGGCACTCAAAGAAGAAGATATGATAAACTTGAAAAATCTCCAACGTTCACTGTTAGACATATGCCTCCCGTTCAGTGCACACATTTACTGCTCCTTGACGCTGTGACGAGAATGAGATAGGATTTAACAAATAGAATGACAGAAAACTAAACAAGACAGTGTGTCAAACGTGGAATGCGTCACAGAACGTGAAATATTAGCGTAAAATTAAATGATGGCAATAGACGGTTCTTTAATACCCAGCAAACGACTCGCTTTGTAAAGTTACATAGCAGGGATCTGTGCGAGAAAAAGTCGATCATTCGTTTTATAACCCAAAGGGGACCATAAAATATTGAACGTTAAAATATGACATAATGTAACGGTATGACAAATCTTTTTTTTCCGGCATGTGCATGCCTGTGTACCTATACAAGGGAAGTCGTGCATAACCTTTAAGGTGATCGTAATACATAACTACAACAACAAGTATGTTGACGACTTGGGTTAGTAAAAACAGTGCATTCCGTAAGTTTTTTAAATATAATTAGGAATTTGTTGACTGGAGGCTATTAAAGAAGTTCTTAAAATTTTTGCGGGTCATCGCCTTTTCTGTAAATGGAGTGAATATTGTTATCCATTAAATTTTTTTCCTCAGTTGAATAATTCCTGCTGGTATTTGGTCTAAGCTTACTTCTTTTCCCCATTTAAGCTGTTTCATAGCTAATTCTACTTTCTCTTTATAGTGCCCTGTTCACCTGTTTTGGTAATTTCGGACTATTTCATCTCTTATAACATAAAACAGTTGTTTCAGATATCTTTATCGCGTTTCCTTTTTTTTATGGATGAATATGCTGTCGTTTTCATCTTCTACTATTTCATATGGAGCTATACGATTAACAATTCCAAATCAAGAAAACACAAATAACACTCCGAATTATATTATACAACTAATAGTTGAAAAATGAAGAGCAAGAGGTAGATAATCAGACAATTAAGATCAGCGCTATATGATGCACGCAATGCCACATTTGAACACTACATTAGTATATTGTCTAAAGAAGATCATTCACTATGGATAGTAACAAAAACACTTAAAGAGACCTGAACAATACAACCCACCAATTAAGAAAGATGACGTTAGTTGAGGAAGATCAGACCAGGAAAAAACGTCAACATTTTCAGAATACCAGATAATAATAATCAAGCAATAGAACACTGAAAACTTTTGTTTTTAACTGTACGCCCGTGAATGACTTATTATTTTTTAAATAACACTTAATATTGCACTTTTTTATTGTATTTTTTCATCTTTCAAGATAATTCTTATAGAAATATATTTATTTATAACATACGGTCTTATGGACTTATTACGGCTTTAAGATTATACGACCTAAATGTATCTTGTACCGCACTGCTAATTGAGAATTATGTTTGTAATGCGATAAGAGGTCCGGATATACGAGACACCAGTGACTCATGCCGCACTGATAAAAATCCAACAGGAATCTGCATTTCTATAAAAAAATAGATTAATTTGTTTTGTGAATTAATTTAGTTTAGTTTAGTCGAACAAGAGTTGCAGTAAAAGATTTTTCTAAATATAGAATGTAAACCATATTTCCAATGCTTTGTGAAAGAGAACCAGTTTTTAATATTCCGGACGACGTAATAACACCTTATTTTAGAATATTGGTCGATGAATTGAAATCATTGTTCAAGAAACGAATTATTTATGTGCAGATGTTTTACTATAAAAACATGTAAAACCAAAATCTCGATTAAAAAAGTTGCAACCAGCTACTCACGATGAAACTTAACCCCATTATTGATTTTACAAGTGATAAAATGGGTCGACAAAAGACCAGTTTTAATCCTTACAATATTTAAACATAATAGTTGTATCTTGGTTTAATTAAATGAAAAGAAAAATTATATACAAGTACTAAAACCGCAAACTATTCTCGATTATAACTTGGTGAAAAAGAGTGTTGATTTTAGTGATCAAGTGGGTTCTTACCAAAGCCCAATACGCAAAATTCTGAAGTGGTACCGGAAAGTGGCAGTGGAATTAATATTTAATACCGCATTTAATACCGCAGTAGTCAATGCTTAGTTGCTAAATAATAGAAAACGTAAAAAAAGCGACAACCTATCCTTGAGTTCAGACTGGAGTTCGCGAAGGCATTTGCAATTAAAGAAATGTTGTAACCCTCACGACTAGTTACACCCAAAAATACCATCTCAGGCAAAGCGATGAAGATAATACAAAGAGAAGAAAGTGTACAAGATGTTACAAAATTTTAAGAAGAAGCATGACTAGTAGAAAGCTAAAACATACTCTGAAGAATGTGATGGCAATACTGCAATATGTCTAGTGTGCTTAAATGAAGCACATTAAAAAATAATTTTACTTATACAGGAACTATTATTGAGTAAAAACGTATTGTGCTTCAAGTGGCCTATAGTATTGGAAGTCGTAAGTTGATAGTTTCTAGTAGAACGTTTTTGTTAATTACCTCCGTAAAAGTGAGTTATAGTATTTATAAAAAGATGGATGTAAATAATATGCCTTCGACATCTTAAAAAGCTAGATGTGAACATAAACGTAGATTGACCACTGCTGAATTACAATCATTGTTAGAAGCATCGGGCGAGGACGATGTAGATTAAATAAATGGTGGAAGTGACTCTGATTGACTCATATTTGCACGAAATATTTGCACAAAGTCGTTCAGAAAAATCGAGGATTGCGTTTTGGAAAGAGACAACACAAACAGAATTTAAGACTTTACTTTTCTCGGACTTATGTTCCATATTGGGACAATTAAGATGAACCGTCTGAATGACTACTGAAAAAGTATGGGTAACTTCTATAATAGTGTTGACTTGACTAGATAATTGCTCATAGCCCATATTAAGAAATAAGCGAATAGACAATCCTCACTTGTCAAAGAAACTGAAAAAACGTGAAGTGGTCTAAAAACTAAAAAGTCCCCTATTCAAACTGGTTTTTAATAAAAAATTTAATAATATGTTAAAGTTTTTTTAATATACCCTAAAACTGAAAGCGCAAACAATTGATTGCAAGTTACAAAATACTTGTACAGTCATACTGTTTGGACAAGTACAGTTGTTTAAATAATCGCTTTCTGTCATAAACAAATTGAATAAATTGTAAAATATTTTTTGATCTGCTTGACATTTAGCACACTTTAATAACTCACCAATTGCCATAAGTTCAAGTAGCTATATTACCTGTCGTTAGGTTAAAAACAAAGTTATTAACATTTATAAATTACTACAAACATAATATCTTAGAGTTTACGGTTTTTTTGAATTATATCAATTATTCATGTATGTAAATTTGGTATTTTTGTACATAAAAAACTTTTTATGGTCTACAACTTTTATTTGAATTATTTTTCTTTAGAATGTATACAAAACGTTTTATAAGCAAAAAATTATTTTTTTCTGCCTTTTAAGATTGTTTAAAAAAACAAAGCAAAATCAACTGTACGTCTTTACGAATTTTTCGTCAGCTACCCCTCATACTATTTAAAATTTAAATTTCTGTATAAGATTTTTTTAAACTATTTAGCGAGGTTCCGTGAACTACTTTCTTATGGCATGGTCAAAGTCAAATATTATTTTTTTATGTGATTAAGCCACAATTATTGGTCGTTATTGAGATGAAAATTACATTTTTAATTAACTAATATTTAACGTTTTGATTTCCACTATTATTTTACAATAACTTTGTTTATTGTACTAATTATGTAAACATGTGTATACACATTTTGTACAGAAAAACGTTTTTTGAGAACGATTTCCGGAATGGAAATTAAAATTTTAAACATTAACACAATCACAACCAATAATTAAGGCCTTAATTCCATAAGACCATAATATTTATCTCAAACTATTCATCGATAGCTTCGACTAAACAGGTTGTAAATTGAAATTTATGTAAAATATTCCCCTACACGATACTCTGGGCAAAAATATCTAGGTTGAATAAATATAACATCTAAACGAAGAAAAAAACCTGTTGAGACTGCAATTTGTGAGCAGGTAGTTTCAATGTCGTTATTCGAACTTGACCCAAACAGATCGATATTTAGGTATAAAATATTATTTTAAGGAGTAATACCGACAACATCTATTGGCTCCTAAATGATGCCAAATACAGTGATTTTAATGCTCGATGTTAAAACGTAGGTTTGATGTAAAAAAATAAATATATAAAAAAAATCGGAATATTGAAAAACCGACAACAGTGCCAAGCCTACAAAGGTACCCTAAACGAACATACACAATTTATAAATAGAAAATGATAGCAATTCTTGGTGATGCTAAATTACTGCAACGTGGAAAGAGTTCAAAAGGATAGGGGGATGTATATGTATATATATATATATATATATATATATATATATATATATATATATATATATATATACATCTAGCGGTTAATGTAAGCTCCGTTCTAAAACGGTATTATACTAACTCCAGTAGAATATACACCGTGTATATTATTATCTGCGTAGCGCTTTATGTAGACTCCGAGCAACACGTAGGATTAAGTGAACTCTGTAATAGGTTAAAACACTTTTGGGATCCGTATGTATACCTTCGCGTACACAACTAAACTCTTGCGATGCTGCCAATAAGTTGATTAGTCGTAGACTTTCAAATTTTACAGCAGGTACATTTTGGTACTTCAAATTTATTTAAATATCAATCAATTTAGTCATCGAGAAATTTCACAAATACTTGGTTAATGCAGTTAAATATTTTAGAGTGGTAATTTATATTACTTGCTTTAATTATTTTTAAACTTAAGTAGTGTCTATTATAAACTTGGAAAAGGCAAGAGTTCATTTTTATTTATTAGTATTTTTGTTAAATGCGTTGGCACTGAAATATTTATTATATAAATGAACGTTCCGATGTTTCGATTGCTACAGTTTATGACGTATAAAATATATGGTTCATGGAGTAGTAAAATCTAAATTATAACAATTTATAAATCATTCTTAAAATTCCAATTTTTTAGAGTCTTATTTCAATATTTCGATTTTTAAATGTAGGGAATTCAATATCCTATATACTATATTTTAGATACACATAAACACATGGATACACTTATAGCAGATACTAAAAGAAGAAATATTTGGGTTCCTTAGGGTATCTTGATTCTCGGCAACATATCTATTACAATTACATATAATATGTTCGGTCTTATTGTTTTAAATGCTTTGTCGCTTGTACAAGCTATTATTACTTTCAACTTTATATAATTGTGTTTTTGTATCTTTCGTTGTCAGGCATATCAAAATTTAATTTCTAATTTAGAAGTAAATGTATATATAATAGTCTTTTTTCTGTCACTTAGTTTAAATATAGATCACTTATATTCTTCTTGCTTATTTATTTTTATTCGTAATACTTATTAACGTACGTAATAACGTACCTGTTTTTGCAAAAAGCAACAACGAGTACGAAAGATATCGGGTATCAGGGGTGGTATTTGTCAATCTAAATGCCACTTACGACATATTAAATAAGAGAACATTTCTCCAAAGCTGCATGACATCGCCTTGGATAAAAACATTACTTGTTTTATCCGCGTATATCTACAGAATAGAAGATTTTTCGTATCATTCAATGGTAAGATAAAGAACGCAGATGAATGGTCTCGCTTGGGGTAGCGTAATGGCACCTACGCTGTATTACATTTACACAAATGATTAACCGATAACAGTAGATACTAGGACTTTCATGTAGACGATACATTGCACAACCAAAACTTTTGTTGCTGAAGGGAAAAAAAATCTAAATGATTGCCTTAAATATAATAAAATAAACTACGAATTAATTTCAAGCCAAACCCCGAAAAATCTTAGGAGCGCTCCTTCAATTTGTCTAAGACAGGCGCTTTCACAAAACTGAATATCTAATCTAATATAATCTATAGTCTAATATAAATACCTTTTTTTTAAACGCATCTACCACGCAGAGGCATTAGCGTATTTAGATTAATGTTACAGTTGATACAAATAATGTATATACATTGGTTCATAATTAGTAATAATAATATGTATGTGTATTACAATGTATGTTTTAAATTATATGAAGAAGTTGACAGTCTTTAAGATAAGAAATTATTCTTTTAGTATCTGTATTTTCTTCTAGGGCAGTCTTCTGTCTTTTATTTTTGGTTTCCAAAGATGCGGATGTTTGTTGACTTCATATAGCCTTGATGGAGTGTTGTTCCAAGTTTGTTGCCATTTTTGAATTATTTTTTGTAGTATAAGTTTATAGTTTAAATCGTTTTGTACCAATATGTTACTTTCTTCGGACATTAGGTTATTTGGTGCGTTTTTAGCTAGTTTATCTACAACTTCGTTACCTTCAATTCTGACATGAGAAGATATATTGCTTTTAGAATTGCAAATAATTCAGCCGAAAAGATGGTTGTAATTGACGACAATTGGAAACTAACTGAGATGTCTTCCGAATAAATTGCTGCTCCAACTCTGTCTTCATTTTTTGATGCATCGGTGTATACGCTGTAGGTATTGCCATATCTGTTTAATAGTGTACGAAACTTTTGTTTAATGACGGTTGACGATATCTCTGATTTCTTAGGTTTTTTTGATGTCGATAGCCGGAACAGATATTGTCCATGGCGCAGGGTTGTGGATTGAGGAGGTATCATAAGTTTTTGAAAATTGAAAATTTAATTTGGATAAGTATGATCGTATACGAAAGTAAAAAGGATGATCAATTTGATGTGTTTGTTAAAATTTACTTGTAAATCGATCAGCAAAAACGTAATGCACAACTGGATTATTTTGGTTTGATGAAACTGCTGCTTCTTATGTTAGGCTTTGTGGAAAATATGAATTTTACTATAACGAAATATAAACAAACCATGAAAATTTGATGATTTGAAGAAAGAAAATGTCAAATTAGGCTAGAGCAATAACTGAAACAAAAGAATCAAGTGGGAATAATGTCAGTCATCATATATTTACTCTAAAAATAACTAACAAAAGATAGACATTAAATAAGAAGTAAAAATTAAAAGAATAATATGTCACTAAAAGACTTGATTTGTCGACTATTTTTCGATTATCAAAATTTAATAAAAGTCACAAATGTCATCCGATTAATAACAAAATTAAATCGTCTGTCAATAAAAAATGTGACGAACAATTGGACAACACATAGTTTCGATTTAGAAGTGGATTGGGAACAAAAGAGGAATTGTGCGCAATGGTGGTACTATTACAAAAATGCAGAGATTATAATGAAAACGTATTCATATCTAATATAGATTTTCAAAAGTATTTGACATAGTTCAACCTGGTAAGCCCATACATGCATTAAAATACATACACCTAGATACCAAGATATTAATTTACTAAAAAATCTACTAAAATCAAACAGCGGTCATGCGGGTGAAAGATAGAGAGACAAATCAAGCAGAAATTCAAAAAGGAGTCAGCCAGAGATGTGTGTTGTCAACTAATATTTTAGGAGACACTATGGGAAAGAAGTAAGGAATGGAGTGAGCATCATTAATAACATAAAATTTGCAGACTAAACCCCAATTGTGACAGAAAATATAGAGGATTTACAAATTCTTATAGAAATCATTAACAGATAAAGCAAAATGATAGGACTAAACTAAACAGATAAAAGTCAATGTTTACAAATAAGAAATTGAGTGTGGTTATTAGACTGAGATCGTCGAATGTTATGTATGGTCGCAACTGCTATATGGGGTAGAAGCTTGGACCCTGACAGCCAAATCTGTAAAAAAATTAAAGGCATTCGAAATGTGGCTATATAGGCGTATTCTTAAAATTCCTTGGACTGTAAAAGTCTCAAACGAAGAAGCGTTAAGACGAATTGTCTATCTGGACATCGTATCTGGGCTACAGTTCGAAACGATAAATACTCTATTCTATGCGTCATCATGCAAGGAAGAGTAGAGGGAAGAAAAGTCTTGGGAAGAAAGACAAAATCTGGCAGAGAAATATCAGAGATTGGACTAACTTCAGTGTTGAAGAAATAATATATCTAAAAAATCTAAAAGAATATCTAATATATCTATACCGGATCCTGTAAAATTTTAAATACATTAAATTAAATCTCTCGTAAATTATAAAGCCTATTCTTAGATTAAAATAACAAATTTCTTAGTATTATGATATGTAGTATTGTGATAATGTGTAGGTGTCAGTATTCTTTTAAAAGAGATTTATAGGTTGGTATATAAATTTCACGGTTATGTGTCATAGGGTTTCATCTTTCATACAAACATTAAAAACCTTAAAAAGTTTCATTTTACAAACAATTAGCACGTTGGCTCTGGAAATGCGCTATAAATATGCATTGTTAAAAATGGTATACATTTATATAGAATATTATATATTATATAGATTTTCCTTTGTCGTCTTCTGATTATGTATCTCAATTCGTTCCTAATTAAGCACATGTTGTCCACAAGGTACCTCTTGTATGTATGTAAAACATACATCAACAGTATGTAAAATTTAAATTTTTAATGAAAAGTTAAAGATTAGTCATTTATTATGGAGTTCAAAAGCCTTTACGAAAATTTAAGTACTAATAAGACCACCGCAATCGGACGTACCCTGGGTAATGAACAATTAATTAATCGGCTAATCACCCGTTCAATATGATTTTTGTCAAATCGGCCTTTTTAGGACCAACTATTCTAATTAGGTCTATAAATATTAAGGGTGCTTAGCACAAATGTGACGTATTTCTAGTGCAGGAAACATATAGAAGGCCAAACCTAGGGTATTTGGTATTAATATGATTCCTGAAAAACACATAATAAATGTAAAAGTGCTATCTCTGCTGGCAAATAAGAGTATAGTAATAATAGTAAAGAAAAACTTAAATGAAAGAGGACAAAACCAGTCAGCTGAGGGAACCTTTCAACTATGCTGAGCTTGGATCCACTATCTACCTATATAATGAACAATATTACGGTTACTGACTGAAGATCTGAGCACAAAGCTTATAAAATTTGTACCAAAAACACAACAATTACTGATATCCAAAGTCTGCAGACAAGCAAAGCAAAGACAAAGTTGTTACCTTGCTTAAACCTTCAAAAACTCCAACGACCACAAAAGCTATCGGTCAATATATTTATTTTGTCAGCTATATAAAATACTTCTGCACATAATCCTTAATATAATTTTACCGATAATAGAACATTAACACACCCCGTACCAGTAAATACTAGGACTTTTATTACGTAGACAATACATCTCCTGTTGCACAACCAAAAACTTTTGTTGCTGAAGTGGAAAAAAATCTAAATCATATCTTAAACACAATAAAAAAAATAGATACAAGGTTGAATGCTCGAATAAATGAACTTTGATAAAATAAAGGCAGATATCGAGCACAGTTTTATTAATTAAATCTTACCCAAGTACTTTCGCTCCCTAGAGCATCTTCAGGGGTATCTGAAATAAGCCAAAAAACGTTTTTTTAAAGGAAGAAATTGATTAACCGCGATAAAGACTGGAAGTTATTGGATAATAAAAGTTTTTTGTGATTAACGTTTTAGACTTACTTCGTCAATTTTGGGCTATCCAACAATAATTGCAGAATGTCATAAGTGAAGAATATCAATTTGCTATCCGGATTTAATCCATAAATTAAATAATGGGATGCTATAAAATAATTATATTAGCTAAAAAAAAACGGTCTAATAGTCAGTAATAAAGCATATAAATGTTCTTTAACATACAAAAGAGATGACGTAGAGAAGGGCATAACGTAACAATAAACCCATATAATTTTAAAGAATTGAAACGTTTTAGATATCGTAGATAACTTTGTAACATAAGAAATAAAAGGGAATATTCAGGTAGCTAACTGATGTATACATAACTCTTATAATACTTTTAAATTCAGAAGTCTAATACGACTCTCTTAAATCAGGATATATAAAACAGTGATTAAACCAGTGCTAATGTGTGGATATGTGACGAGAACGCTGACAAAACAATGTACGTGAAACTCAGGTATTAATTAGATCAGGATTGCTAGAAAAGCCATCAGAAGTATTTTCCGACTTACAAAGGTCCGCGTACTAACCATTAACGAACGGAAATTATGCCAAGGTCAAACAAGTATATAAAGACAGCAACGTCGTACAAGAAGCTAAATCTCAATGCTAAAGTTGCGCTGGCTATATCCAAAGGCTTTATAATAACTGCATTGCCAAGTTAAATTGGGAGGATGCCCCAAGAGAAAAAATGTCCTTAGGACTTCCACAAATGAAGGGGGAAGGTAACATGAGGTCAGATTTAGGAATCATGAGACTATCTACCGACCCATCATATTTATCAACACATGCCTGTTCAACTACCTGCTATCCTTCCTATAGTCAATACTCATCTGTTGGGGACTATCAAATCAATTACATGTAATTAAACAAACCAGAATAAAAAAAGTTATCCCAGGAAAGGCACTTCAGAAATATTGACATAAATTTTTAAAACGTTATTTACGTGGCTTATTAAAATTTAAATTTTTAATGAAAAGTAAAAGATTAGCCATTTGTTATGAGGTTCAGAGAAGAACCTTCACGATGTTAATTTTTTGAGATATAATTGGATGTTTTCTCTTCATTGCATACTGAGACGCCCAAGTGGCATTCTTCTGTGCTAACTTCCTTCCATACCAGTTTTACAAGTTTGACATCTTGGCGTCTATGCATGTGTCCGATCTACGTTAAGCAATTTATTTTCCTAAACAATATCGTTATAAGAGCTTTCTTTATTCAGTATGTGTTCTTCTTCTATACGGATTTGTAGCGATATGATAATGAGGTTAAAACAATTTTCCTATTATTTTCCTTTTAAATATTCGTAGTTCTTCTTTATCTGTTTTAGTCATTGTCCATGATTCGCATCTATGTATTAAAATAGGTAAAAAGTTTAAATTATGATCTGTATTTCTTTAATGGCATTATTATTAACCGTGATTATTTATCTAAAATATTTAAAGTGTTCCATATTAATGAAATTGTAGTTGTTAACTTTAATATTTTATCAAGATTTGTTAAATTGGTCTCTTCTGTTGATTCGCTTGTATTTGGTTTTCATTTCGTTGATTTTAAGTAAAACGTTTTTCGTGCTCTCTTCACTTTATTGAAGATTTTTGCGGACGGGAGAGTTTCTTATGAGATCTGTATCATTAGCACATGCTAGGAGTGCTTTGTACGTTGGCCCGTTAATGGATTACATCTTAAATAGGCCTCATTTCTATTTTAGTAAGATGTTCATTAATTTTTTGAATATTTGAATCGAGAATTTATATTTTATTCGACTGTTTTATAACTCAGTGTTTCTTGGTGCATATTTTCATCTTTGGTTTTTTGTTTCCCGTATCATGAGTATAAGGATTTTGCTGGATATCCACATAGCGAACCCAGTGGTATGTGCATGATATTTCCATAACCAACAATCGAAAATTTGTCTTATTGTAAAGTCATGATGATGTACAAAAAGGGTGTACATATGTGAAATTATAAATATAATTTCAGTAAATGAGGACTGTATTACATAGGGCTGGTTCAAATAAATTAGGATATGTGGTAAAAGGTTATACAGATTATAGCAAATTAAGTTTATACAAAGTCTTACCAATTCTTCTGCTGCACATACATACACTCGCGGTATTTAGAGGCTTTCAGTCGCGGTTGTTCTTCATACGGGGAAACTGTCCGGTTACCGATTTCTGAACACGTGTTTCGCGTATTAACACTTAGATCACGATGTAGAGCACATTTGCTTCTGTACACGATTTAAAATAGTACTTGCGGTATTTTTCGCGTAACTATAAGCGAGAGAGATAATTAGAGTGGAGAAAAAGCGTGGTGAGTCTGTACGAAGCGATAGAGAGATCGAAAAAGAGGACGACTGTTTCTAGCAACAGTCAGCAGTCAAGAGAGAATGTCCGTTATCATCGAGAGACGACAGGGAAGAGAGTGAGACTTTCTTTGCTATCTTACAACTGTCTGTATTTCTAATGGAGTGGGGTTAAAATGTGAGTAGGAAGGGTTGGAGAACGGGAAATAATTGTAAAATTGTGGTAGAATGGTAGCTAGTAATACAGCGAAAAAATGACATGATTTTTCGCATGTGAAAAAATTGAACATACTGGGGGCGGGCGAGAAGAGTTACGCCACTGGGATAGGGTATCAAATAGTTACTTCGAGAACGAGGGTAAACCAGTATACATTAGGGGTACTGTTGTAATGAACTAAGATAACTAAAAACTATTTAAAATCTAGAGAAACTAAAGTCTATAGAAACTATATACATGTTTGGCAGAAAGTACCACTATTGGTTAAAGGGTAACCTAGCTACTTTCTTTATTGACCTAAGATATTCGCCATTAGGTGTGGATACCCTAACAGTTCGAACAAGAGAGTCTTTGCCTGGGAGCACTTCGATAATCTTTGCCAGAGGCCAGAGGAGTGGGGGAGTCTCTTCATCTTTAATTAGTACAACCTCACCTATCTTTAAAGGATCAGTAGCGATGTTCCACTTACTCCTACTTTGGGTCATATGCAAATATTCCACCGACCACCTTTTCCAAAAGGTTTGATGAATTTTCGAGATATGCTGAAAGAGGGAAAGACGGTTCTGTGGTATTTCTGAGAGATCTGGTTCTAGTGGACTTGTGAGACTTTTTCCTACAAGGAAGTGTCCAGGCGTTAAGACTGAGAGATCATTTGGATCGTTTGAGAGCTGAGTGATAGGTCTTGAGTTTAAAATGGCTTCGATTTGACAAATTATTGTATAAAAAACTTCAAAGGTAAAACGAAGATTTTCTACAAGACGATAAAGATGGTATTTGGCACCTTTAATCCCTACCTCATGCAACCCAAATTGAGAAGGGTTACGAGGCACTCCAAATTTAAAACGAATAGAGTTTTCAGAGCAGAAATTAGTAATCCTCTGCGAGAAGTTCTTACTTTTAAAGAGTTCGTTTAACTCAAGAAGCTGATTGCGGGCACCATAGAAATTAGTAGCATTGTCTGACCATATAATCTCGGGAGCGCTCCGCCTTGCAATAAATCTTTTAAGGGTGAGAATAAAAGCATCAGCTGTTAAGCCGGTGACAAGTTCGATATGAACACATTTGGTGGTCATACATATGAAGAAGGCTATGTATGCTTTATATAATGGAGCCTTTCTAAGATGAGAGGATCGGATCATGAAAAAACCTCCGTAATCTACTGAGACCTTTTGGAAAGGTCTTGTCGAGAGAACACGATCGGGATGGAGATCTGCCATAAGTTGTGTTGACTTGGGTGTCATGAAACGGAAACATTTCACACAGTCGTGTATTATCTTCTTTGTTTGTCTTAGTCCAGAGATAGGCCAATATTTCGAACGAAAATTTGACAACGTGGTCAAGGCACCTGCATGTCCCAATTTAACATGCATTTGTTTTATCATTAATTTGACAACTGAATGATTAGATGGTAGTAGCAAGGGATGTTTCTGTTCGAAAGAGATAGGGGCAAATTCTAATCTACCACCTACATGAAGAAGTCCAGTTTTCTCAGAGAGGAAGGGGTTTAGTGCCCTGATAGTTTTATCAGAGATTATTTTCCGATGTTTTAACTTATGAAATTCTTTAAGAAAGGCCTGTGATTGTATGTACTTAACAATCACAGTGGTGGAGGAGCTTATTTCACAAACCTGCAGTGGTCCTAATTCTAAAGGTGAATTAGTATGTCTTTTTCTTAGATTTGAGAGAAAACGAAAAACATGCCAGAGTTCTCTGAATTTTTGAAAATGACGAACATTTATTAAAAAGGGTTTCAAGCGTATTATTCACTTGAGATATGTCAGAGGTTGTGCTTAAAGTAACCTGAGTGTGTCTGAGTTCCAGTAAATCTCCCGTCCATTCTTTTATCCTGAATTGAGAGTAGTCTATTACACTGGAAACTAAAAAGGGGGGACCTTCGGTCCACAATTTTTTTAAAATTGACTGAGTGATATCTGAGGCTCTAGAGGGCAAATCTGCTACGTTTAAAGAGGAACTTACATGATGAAATAAAAAGGATTTACTTAATTTTTTGATTTGACTGACACGATGAAGTACAAATGGATTCCATGTAAATTTAGTTGTTAAAATCCATGTTAAAGCGATGAGGCTGTCTGAGAATATGTGAACTTCAGATATTGTGACGTTTTTTGAAAGAACCTCAAGTACCTTTCTAGTACGAGTGACACCTAATAAGATACCAGACAATTCTAACCGAGGAATAGTTAGTTTATTTTTTAGTGGAGCTATTCTAGTTTTCGATGCTATGAGGCGAGACGTGACTGTGTTGTCACTATACACGACTCGAAGATAGACACAAGCAGCATAAATGTCCTGAGAGGCATCGGTGAAACAATGTAATTGCATATCCGATTTAGGCAGTGGAAGTGTCAGGCACCTGGGAAATGTAATTATTTTAGATATTGATTGGAATGTATCCAATAATGATTTCCAATCCGGGATCAATAGGTCATCCAGTATATCACTGTACCAGTCTAAGGGCAATGACCAGATAAGTTGTAAGAAAGATTTAGAGTGTACTCTAAAAGATAAGAGTTTTCCTAAGGAGTTATACATTCGAGAAACATAGGTACATAATTTTCTTTTTGTTAAGGGAGGCGCCTCTTCACAAATAGGCAACTTAAAAGAAAAATCGTCTTGATAAGGTGACCTGTTAATACCTAGGACCTTAGAGAAGCTACTAACTAAGTCAAGATTAACTTCTGAAGTGAAGATCATATTATGCTCATTTGAAAAGGCACGAGAATTTAAATATATTTTATAGAGTTGGAAACCGTGAATGTTCAGAAGCGAGCGTAGTTGAGAATAAAGTATGTGTAACCTTTCCAAGTTATTGGCGCTGGTCACGATATTGTCGATATTTGCATAATTTTTTATAGTATGAGAGGCTACTGAGTGTGTGGTTTGGTTAACAAAAGTTTGAACCTGAGGGACAGTAAACAACGGAGTAGGGCACGTTACATTAACGTTCACCATATCAGGAGGCGGCAATGCACACTGGGCCTCCAGTAACAGAATATGGTTGGGCACTGCAGGAGCTGTTGTTACTTGGCCCTCTACGAATGGTAGGGCCACGGTAACAGAAGAAAAGGCAGGTTCTACTGAATCTAATGAATTAGATTGTGAGGTGGTATGAGTAAGAACAGTTTGTATTGAGAGAAATTTGATGACATCCGTGTCAATACGAGGCTGTGAGAGGAGTATTTGATTTTCGTGTGTTAGTGGAGGAACAATGGATTTATTCCGAGAAGGGATAATTTTCAAAAAATTGACATGTACAGCACCTTCACAAGGTGTTGCAATTAATAATAAATCAATAGATTTTTGTGTAGGAATTTTATTAAAATGTAAGAAAGTGGGAGTGAATATATTCTGAGCTTGAATAGAGAGTTTATTAACCTGTCGTATATTTAGAGCATTTAAAGTTTCATGTTGAGAGATATCTTAAATTTGTATACGAGTTTGAGGAGGTATATTTGCCAATTCCGCTTGCACACCGCAAGAAGGCGGTACTTGAGTTAAGTTTTCAATAACCAATGGAGACAAATTGACAGTTTTTAGAATAGGAGCAGAGATTAAAATATTTTGTGTATGTAAAACTTGACTTGAAACCAAGGTATTGGATTCTTGTAATATTTGTGGGGGAGAAATGTTAAGAAGCACGGGAGATGCAGATATTACAGTTTCAGTAATCATATTTTGTTCTGGAGTATTTTGAAAAGTGACTGTTTGTGCTGGTAACACATTTTTTAAGAGAGGCTGGCCTATTACATCTTGAGTACTAATGTTATTAGAAGTGTTTTTATAAGTCGGCTTTTGAAGCTCTTGCGTCTGAGCTTGAACAATTGCAGAACTAAACGAAGTACTTATAGTTATTTCTTTCATCTCTTTGAACTGATTGGGGAGGGAGTCAGAGTAAAATGTATTTTTAACTTCTTTTTGGCCATTTATATTCAAATCAGTACTTTTAACAATGTGTTAACTGGAAGTATTCGCCTTAAATTTTGTATCAAATTTAAAAGCCTGTTTAGCTTCCAGTTTTTCTTCTAAGAAACATAAAGCATCCATATATTTTTCATAAGTAATATCTACTTCCTCACTTTCGAGAATAGTTTCGTCGTCAGCCAGGTTTTCCAAAGCATCCAAATACGATTTATAAGCTGCCCTAAGCTGAGTAATATATTCTCTAATTCTACAATTAGAGAGGCCTTTTTCATTTGAACTAACAACGTTCGCAATTCTGGCGATATTTCTTTGTGAAACGTGCATTGCATAAAAATATTCTGCAATTTCTGCCATTTAGAATTGGAGTATATTATAGTTATATAGAGTATAATAAGAGTGTACCAGACAGAAATGAATGATAAAGAGAATAAAACCTACCGACCCTTGGAAAGGGTACAAAGAGAAGAGAAAAAATATGTATATAAGAGTGTAATGAGATTATCAGTTTCTTGTTTCTTTTTTGTGTGAAAATTATATTTGGTGTCGTGAATTTAATTTAAATTAACACTGAGATAATTTTAATTGATTTAATAAAGCAATTAATATGCAAATACTTTCTAAGAGCAGAGATTATTGTAAAAATTTAGTTTGTGTCATCAAGCGATTTGAATAACGCGATTATTATGCTAGGGATTAATGACAATAACAGCGGAGAATTCTTGTAAAAATTTATTATTCAGAACAATAGGACAAAATCCCAAATTATTTACCTAGATATGTACCTATGGCGAAACGTGTCAGAGAACAATACAATTAGTTGGGATTATAATGAGTATCTTTGGTTGACAAAAGGGCTGGAATTTTTACTACGTAACAGGTATCTATCAATGGGTAATTTTACCTGACTTTCTAACGTCCTTTAACAATAGAATCATAAAATTGGAATTTACACAGATAAGAATTATTAAACAACGATCTATCAATATATCGATTTATCAATACATACGTATATACATATATATCAAAGAACATATACACATATATAGAAATACATCATTTCGAAGGACCAAATCTAATGAGATTTACAGCAGAGATAAGATTTATCTGAACCGAATTAGATCAAAATAGTTCAATCGAGCATGAGATAAAACAGAGAGAATGAGGATTTACATGTGACTCAAAAGTGTACCAAACTATGTAGAATCAAGATGTGAGATAGAGAGTGAGAGAGAGATTATAATATTATGATTTATATCCGGCTCGAAGGACCACAATATGTACAAAAAGGGTGTACATATGTGAAATTATGAATATAATTTCAGTTAATGAGGACTGTATTACATAGGGCTGGTTCAAATAAATTAGGATATGTGGTAAAAGGTTATACAGATTATAGCAAATTAAGTTTATACAAAGTCTTACCAATTCTTCTGCTGCACATACACACACTCGCGGTATTTAGAGGCTTTCAGTCGCGGTTGTTCTTCATACGGGGAAACTGTCCGGTTACCGATTTCTGAACACGTGTTTCGCGTATTAACACTTAGATCACGATGTAGAGCACATTTGCTTCTGTACACGATTTAAAATAGTACTTGCGGTATTTTTCGCGTAACTATAAGCGAGAGAGATAATTAGAGTGGAGAAAAAGCGTGGTGAGTCTGTACGAAGCGATAGAGAGATCGAAAAAGAGGACGACTGTTTCTAGCAACAGTCAGCAGTCAAGAGAGAATGTCCGTTATCATCGAGAGACGACAGGGAAGAGAGTGAGACTTTCTTTGCTATCTTACAACTGTCTGTATTTCTAATGGAGTGGAGTTAAAATGTGAGTAGGAAGGGTTGGAGAACGGGAAATAATTGTAAAATTGTGGTAGAATGGTAGCTAGTAATACAGCGAAAAAATTACATGATTTTTCGCATGTGAAAAAATTGAACAGATGATTTTACTAGGAAATATAGTGTTATTTAATAATGTGTTTAATTAAACACATATACCAAAACGCAATAGCCAGTGTTAGAGTGGGTGATCGTCAAACCCAGAAATTCCCGATACAACGTGGAGTACGCCAGAGGGACACCATATCACCGAAACTGTTCACTACGCTTTTGGAATATATATGTAAAAGGACAAAACTGACCGACAAGGGCATAAATATAAACGGAGAAAAGCTTAGCCATCTAAGGTTTGCAGATGATATTGTACTAATAGCTGATAGGATAGATGAGGCCAAAGAACTTTTAAATCAGCTCTACCTTTCCTCGCTAGAAGGGGGATTGAAAATAAATATATCTAAAACCCAGATAATGGCAAATCTTGTAGTCAGCGAAGATATATGCGTAGGAACAAGATCCATAGACCAGGTAATGGCCTATAAATACCTAGGTCATGAGATTCGCATAGGAAAAGATAACCAAACCGTTGAGCTTCTCCGTCATATAAGACTGACTTGGGCAGCCTTCGGCAAGCTGAACCATATTTTCAAATCGTCTGATATACCAATATGCCTTAAAAGAAAAACGTTTAATCAGTGTGTTTTGCCAGTGTTAACTTACGGTGCGGAAACGTTGACCATGACAAGGAGAACAGTTCAAAAGATCCGTGTGTGTCAAAGGGCGATGGAGCGTGCTATGTTGGGCATTTCACTACGAGACAAGATCCCAAATCGCCAGCTACGACAAAGAACCGGAGTGGCTGATGCAGTAGAGAGAGCAGCAACACTGAAATAAAACTGGGCAGGTCACGTGGCTCGAATGACAGATAATAGATGGACAAGCGGATACTGGAATGGAGACCAAGAGATGATGCCTACCGAAGCAGAGGTCGTCCACCAACACGTTGGACTGACGATCTAAAACGTTGTCATAGGAATTGGATGCAAGAGGCACAAGATCGAAATAGATGGAAAATTATGAGGGAGATCTATGCCCAGCAGTGGATAAGCGTAGATTAAATGATGTTAATATTAATAAAGTTCGAGCAACAATTCCTATATGCATTAACTTGGTAATGATATTTCTGCTCCCCGATACCTGGTGCAGTCCCGAAAGCAATAAAACTGCTAGACTCATGCTACCTATTATCCAACAATTAGCCAGTCCAGGACTATACGCCTTATTTTGGTACAATTGCAATGGTCGCAATTTATTAATTTTGTGTGTTAGAATAATATTTCTTCGAGAAAGTGAAGAATATCTATTTGCTATCTGGATTTAATCCATAAATTAAATATTAGAATGCTATAAAATAATGCTATTGGCAGCAAAAAAACGGTCTAATAGTCACTAATAAAAAAATCAAATAAATGTTCTTTAACATACAAAAGAGAGGATGTAGAGTGGGACATAACGTAACGCCATACGATAAAGCCATATCATTTTGAAACATTGCAGCGTTTTAGATATCGTAGATAACGTTGTCACATAAGAAATAAAAGGGAATATTCGGGTAGCTAATTGATGTATATATAACCCTTATAACACTTTTAAATTAAGAAGTCTAATACGAATCTCTAAAAGCAGGATATATAAAACAGTGATTAAACCAGTGCTAATGTGTGGATATGTGACAAGAACGTATTAATTAGATCAGGAATCAGGATTGCTAGAAAAGCCATCAGAGTTATTTTCCGACTTACAAAGGTCCGAGTACTAACCAATACGAACGGAACTAATGCCAATGTCAAACACATATATAAAGATAGCAATGTCGTACAAGAAACTCAATCTCAACTCCAACGTTCAGCTAGCTATATCCAAAGGCTCTCTCAATAACTGCATTACCAAGTTAAATTGGGAGAATGCCACGAGACGATGTCTACAAATGAAGGGTGGAGGTAACATATGATCAGATTTAGGAATAATGAGACTACCTACCGACCCATCATATTTATCAACACTTGCTATTCTACCTACAATCAATACTTCTCTGTTGGAAGCTATCAAATCAATTACTTGTAATCAAACGAACTAGGCTTAAAAAAATTATCCCAGGAAAGGCACTTCAGAAATATTGACATAAATTTTTAAAACGTCATTTACGTGGCTTAGTTTACAATAGAAATGAGGAGACAAAAAGAAGAAAAGGCAATAGAATCTTGCTGTGTTTTGACTATGCGATGACGATGATCTTTATATAACATAGAGGGAGATAGAGAGAAGAATGTCTATGTTTAATCTAGAAACCGCTGGTTTTCTCCCTTTCGAATTGGGTATGTATATGTATTACCATAGATAATAAAAGCAAGAGGACTATAATTATGAAACTTTATCTAAAAAGTAAAATCAATAAACAAATTATATATACAAAAAGATTATATAAGTAAATCCCTAATATTTACACAGACTGCTTTACAAAAAGTGAACGGATGAGCATAAAAACACAACTGTTTTAAAAACATAATATTATTAGACGAATTGTGGATTCATTTCACGCAAACTAAACCGGTTTAGTTAACATACTACAAAATAAATCAGAAGACTATGCTAAAATATGATACGGCAAAAAAAAGGCAATGACTTTTACAGCTGATTGTCGTATACATATCAATATAACGCAAATATGACGATTTGTCCACAGCATATGAATATTGTCTCGTAGTTTTATATGGACGGCGTAATTCATCACTTGACCAAGCGCCAAAATATGATTTTGAGATATTTGACTTTAAAGTTTTCACTCTATTAAAATTCACTATATGTTACAATTGTCGTAATTTTTTGTTTTCGAATACAGTTTTTTATGTTTCTTATAAGTGCGAAATAGTAACTTGTCCAATAATAAAGAAAAACAAAAAAAAAGAGTCTTTTGGTCGACTTACGATTTTCGCCACATTGTGTAATTGTGTTATACATCAGTAGACCAAGCGATATGGAGGTGGTTTGGTCTAGTGATGAGTAACTAAAATATCACTTTTAGTGAATTATTGGTAGGCCACAAGCTATTATTTCTTTTTGGGTATGACAAAAATAGTCGTTGTTTTTGAATATTTTATATTACTTAAGAAATTAATCAAAAATA
Organism: Diabrotica undecimpunctata; assembly: GCF_040954645.1. Taxonomy (NCBI): domain Eukaryota; kingdom Metazoa; phylum Arthropoda; class Insecta; order Coleoptera; family Chrysomelidae; genus Diabrotica; species Diabrotica undecimpunctata. Next base: position 70,316,309 of record NC_092807.1, on the reverse strand, counting down.
TAAAATCTTTTAATGTCGTCTTCTATTGTATTGTTTCTGAAAAGAGAGCAATACAAAGGTTTTGCATCATTTGGTATTAGGTGCGTTAAAGATTGTCGTTAAGCTTAGGCACAAAAAGTGGCTTGCCTGTGGGCCAAAGAGGAATCAAGTGGTTACTTACAGATTGCATTGCAACAGGCCGTCCTTTTTAAAAATCCTTGTAAAGATTTACTTCAACTTCACTAGTGTTAAGTTTTCATAAAAATAATGAGTGGTATATCCTTTCTTATTTAAATTTCTCTTGTTTTAAACCAGCCTTACTCTTTTCTATGTCTGACTTACGGTTTGTAATCATCGTTTCTAACTTCTTTGTTCCAACGAATTCTTTTTTTTTCATTCTGTGAACTACTAGTGGTTTCTTTTTACGGGATTTTTTCATCACGTTTATTTAATCATCAACGATATATAAACGTTGTTGAAATTTTAGGGCATTTTCAAAATCTCCAAAATCACTACCATTGGGTAAAAGCTATGACTAGGAAGGAAATAGCGTAATGTAGTTTTTTCAATGGTAGGATGAGTTTCCAAAATCGTTTTCAGAATCAAAACTATTTTAATGTTGTGGTTTTGGCCGCCACAAGAGTCTGACCAAAAAATTACATGTCTTGCAGAAGTAACATTTTCTTCAATATGTTTCTTAAGACAAATGCCTACGTCCTGGGCTCCCCGACCAGCTTCACCTTCTATCCAAATATAACAATGACCTTTGTTATCCTTGGCGCTATGGATACCAAGATTGTAAATACATAATTGATGCTTATAATATATAATATTTATTAGAATTCTCGGAAGGGGAAGAGTTTTTCTTTAAATCAAATCAAAAGGTTTCCACTTCTGGTTGATAGTTGCTTATCTTTATGTCTAGTTTTCTTCTAGATTGTGCATTTTCAGCTTCTTCTAATTTCACATTTTTTCTTTTTTTAATTTGTTTAATTGTTCGTTATCTGCGCAATTTTTAATTTCTAATTCGAAACAATCACATCTACTACAAGTAACTTTTTTCAACTTTTTTCTTTGAAGATTAAATCGTGTTAAAAACATTTTTTTGTAAAACGAAAATTTAACAAGGTCATTATCTGCTTCTTTAATATACAATTCATACATTTTACTTAGTGTTATGTCTTTTGTTAGGTATTCTCTTTCTGTGTTAGCTCTTCTGTAATGTGACTATTATAGAAAAATTTAAGCAATAACTGCCACTACTTCTTAATCTAAACGCCTCAACAAGTTGTCAACGTCACTATTGTTAACAACGTTTATGTACATAATATGTTGCCAAATATTCGATTTACAATCATTAAAACGCTCGCAAGAGGCGCTTGGTCTACTGATGCAAAACTAATACACAAAAATTAGTCGCTTGCTCTAGTTATGCAAAATTCAAAATCCAAAATAAAAAGAAAGGCACTTAATCTTTTTAAATATATCTGGTTATCCATTACTAACAGGTTAATGGGATTTATTACGTAGATAGTTTATGCTATTTTCCACCTTCTTCTTTAAGTTCCATCTTCTATCGAAGGTTGGAAATCACCATGGCTATACGGACTCTGTTGACTGCCGCTCTAAAAAGTTCTGCACTACTGCTTTCAAACCATTCCCTTAGGTTTTTAAGCCAGGATATTTTTGGTCTATAGCTATTCTAATTATGTGTATAAATATTAAGAGTATATCTAGAGATAAAGACACTCCACTTTACATATGCACTTAACAAAATGCAGGAAGCACATAGATGGCCAATCCTATGGTATTTGGTATTAAGCTGATCGCTAAAAATTACATATTAAATGCAGGCAAAGAAGCAAAGAAAAACTTATAATGAAAGAAAACAAAACCAGTCAGCTGAGAGAACCGTTCAACGATGTTGAGCTTGGATCCGCTATCCACGTATATAATGAACAATATTACGGCTCCTGGCTGAGGATCTGAGCACAAAACTAACTCTAAAATTTGAACCAAAAATACAACAATGGCTAATATCCAACGTCTTTAGACAAGCAAAGCAAAGACAAAGTTGTTGACTTGCTTAAACCTGGCAAAAACTCCAACGACCACAAAAGCTATCGGCCAATATATCTATTTATTTTGTCAGCTATACAAAATACTTCTGCACATGATCCTTAATATAAATCGATAATAGAAGAAAAACTCAAATTAAAAAAAAAGTGGCTATATATGACAGGTTAAATCATATACGTCACAAATACTAAATCTTGCCCAACACAGCAAAGAGAAGTACGAAAAATATCAGGTATGAGGAGTGGTATTTGTTAATCTTAATGCCGCTTACGACACCTTAAATTATAGGGTATTTCTCCAAAATCTATGTAATATCCCCTGAGGTAATAAACTCACTTGTATTATCCGCGTATGCCTACACAACAGAAAATTTTTCGTATCACTCAATGGTAAGAATAGCAGATGGAGAACGTAGAATAACTGTCTCTTTGAGGTCCTGTAATGGCACCTACTCTGTATAACATTTACACAACTCATACCAGTAAATACTAGGACTTTTATTATGTAGACGATACATTATCTATTGTTGCACAGCCAAAAACTTTTGTTGGTGAAGTGGAGAAAAATCTAAATCATACCTAAAAATAGATTATAACTCAATTTTAAGCCAAACCCCGAAAAAAGTCAGGTGTGCTCCTTCAATGTCCCTAACAGAGACACTTTCACAAATCTGAATATATACCTGAACCAATAGTGTCATAAAATCCTTAAACTCTGGACTTGCTATAAATAGCTTGAAGATAGTTTCTATCACACTTTGTCATTCACAGTACTTTTTTTAAAATCAAATGCCAAACTAGAACCAGAAAATAATATTCTCTGCAAACTTGTCAGCTAAAAATGTGAAGCACATCCTTCCACCCTTAAAACGTAGACGCTTGAACTCCATGCTTCTGCTGCCTAATATACCTTGATAGTATAAGTGACACCAACACATACTTAACACGTAGATTTAGTTATAAATTAGTCAGCCAAATTCAGCAAATATTAAGACTCACATCCATACATAAGCTCTATAATATCGTAGCTATCAATCCACCTAATATCCGAAGATAATTAGCTAGAGAGCAAAAGAAACAAAGTCCAGATTCGTAACATCCACTCCACGAATATCAGCCCATTTTATGACTAAAATCAAGAAAAAAATGGCTATATCAACAAATCTGCAAGATATACAAACAAAAATAAGCTGCTCCTCGCCATCTGATCCCTCGAAAGGAACTTCCTTATGGTAGTTATCTTTCTTAAATCTGCCAGGAGGACTCTGGCCTGCAAACACCGGTTAACTTGTGTGCATGTGGGGTGGTACAAGACTTATTACACTTTCTTAGTAAACTTCACCATTCGAATCGCTCTTTTCTGAAGGGACAAGGTTTATTTATGTGAACTGAACATGTAAAGTACAGTCAGTAAGCTATTACTTATAAAGATCATTGCAAATTTGACACTAACTCCACTTATATTGATTACATATTACCCCTAAATAGGAGATAAAACATTCAGAAATATGTACTATTGGTGAAGTTGTATAATTCGTGTTAGATAAATTAATCAGTCTTCCCTTTTTTGTGCACTACTACCCATTTTAACAAAAAATATCTATTTTAGCACTTAAATATTTATTTTGAGATAACCTTCTATCCAGAATTATATGTAGTACACAGATAAAAAAATAAAATAATAAAATAAAAGAAATAAAATAATAAAAAGCTGTATATAAGATATCATGAAACAATGGATGAAATAAAAGAAGTTCTTATTAACCGGATTCTTAAATAAAACGTATAAAGACATACTCACGTTAACAAAATACATTAGATAATTTTCGCATATGAAAAAACACATCCAACTTGGTAATGAAATCCTTTTGTATCTATAAATCTATTTTTAGAAAAGCACGTACCTACTAAAAACAGGTATTTGGTAGTACACATATCTGTTACATACTGTAATGCGTATGAATGATAACAAAAGTAAGGAGTCCATATGAACCGTTTAGAATATCCGCTGAAAATAAACGGCTTAATCCCATAGTTGCCAAACTATCAGAGCTTACTTAAACCGATATACTTATGGTTCCAATATACACGGAAAAAGATCAGAACGACCCCTATAATATATACACGTGAACTAAGCGATATACATTCATGATACAGGGGTAATTAGGAGCTCCACAAAATTTTTAAAAATTATGAAACTATACATGTTGACGAATCGACAGAGCCAATATTATGGAATGGTCAAGTGAGCTCCGTATATCGGTGGCCACTTGACCATGGAGCTCACTTGAACCTGAATTTTAACATGGGCGGAGTCCACTTTATGCCGTAGATATATATATATATATATATATATATATATATATATATATATATATATTTAAATATATATATATATATATATATATATATACATATATATATATATATATATATATATATATATATATATATATATATATATATATATATATAGTAAAAAATACGACCGTTGATTAAATTTGGAATATATTCAATGGTTGAATAGCAGAGGTTTTATCGGTCAATAATTGGCAAATAAAAGACGTCAACTACTTTATTGCTTTATTCGAATACGTTTCGCTTTTATTTTTAAAAGCATCATCAGTTCACTACAAATAAAAAAGATTTTAGAATATAAGTAAACAAACCAACAGGGTTCATACTTACAAAAACAATTTGTAGGGTTTTTTTAAAGATGTTATAAAAACTCTACGATAACTTAACATTAAAGATTAAAAACTAAACGGGAGAAACGAAACAAAAAATACAAGTAAAACTGTAAGAACATTAGTTCATTTAATTTTAACCGATGGCTTCATTTGAACGTTGGTTTAAGCTCTTTCGAGGGTCAAACCACACTAATCTTTTCGATTGTTTTGGATCGGCTCGTCATAATTTTTACATGTGGCTTGTTATCGTCCATGTGTTTCTTTGGAATGCATGGTGCAGATTACGATTCTTAAGGGAAGTATCAAGCGGAACAGGGACGGACCTTTTTTTTAAAAAGGATTCATTAATTTCTTTTTCTTTAAAAAACAAAAAAACAAAAAAAAAGAAAAAAAGAAGAAATTTGGAAAGAAAAATAGGATTGAAGTTACTGTCTTGTAAGGGTTTTTTTTATTTATTTATTTTGTATGATGAGGGAATGATATATCTGACTCAAGTTGTCGATGTCGGTTCTCTTATTTAGGGAGGATGGATGTTTAAGAATTTGACACATTTCAAGGATGGATCGCTTAGGCCCCTCTAGAACAAACTAATGTCGTCTATCAAGTACCCTGTGCAGAGTGCAACTCCTGCTACATTGGCCAGACCAGCCGCTCCCTTCAAGGTCGACTAACGTCCCACAAAAGCGACATTAGAATTTCTAAACCATCTTGTGCCCTTGCACAGCATGCCATTTCAACCAAACACAGTATCGACTTCACGAATACCAAAATACTGTGCAAACAACAAAATCATCATAAGCGATCCATCCTTGAAATGTGTCAAATTCTTAAACATCCATCCTCCCTAAATAAGAGAACCGACATCAGTAGATACTCTATACCAATCCTGGTGCAAAATGTGGTAGGGGAAACCGGTTTTATTCAAGGTCAATCAAATTCAAGGTCACGCGAAGGTTACGTGGAGGTAAAGGTTACACAAACGTCAAATACAAGGTCACGTAAAGGTAAAGGTCACGCAAAAGGTCAAGTTCAAGGTCACGCGAAGGTTACGTTCAAAGTCACGTATAGGTTAAGGTTACTCAAAGGTCAAATCAAGGTCACGTGAAGGTAAAGGTCACGCAAAAGGTCAAGTTCAAGGTCACCCAAAGGTCAAGTTTAAGGCTACGTAAAGGTCAAGTCCAAGATTACTTGTAGGTCAACAGTTCAGGTCAAGGTCGGACAAGTTTAAGACCACAATACTTGTTGTGCAAAATAAGATCAAAAGCGGTTAGACTGATTCCAATCAAGGTTGGATAAGTTCAGGATCACCAAGAAAAAGTTACCTGAAAGTCACAATTCACTTGAACGTCAGGATAAAGTAACCTGAAGGTTGATCAAGGTAACCTTAAAGATACTTTACAGATGTAGTTAGACTAATGTCAGTCAAAATCGTATAAGTTCAATATGAAAAAGTTACCTGAAGGTTACGATAAGGTCACTTAAACGTCACGATAAAATGATCTGAAGGTTGAGTTCAAGGTAACCTCAAAGTTACGTTCTGTATCCATCTTAAATAAATAACACTTGTCTGTTACCACGATCCATTTAGTATCGCAGTACGACAAACGACATTTGTGTATTATCTTCGTCCTTGATGAAACTTTTATAACCACCCTATCATCGTAGTCACTTAACGAGTTAATTGAGTACCAGGTATACTGATTTGTGAAGATCCTATTTAACCTTGTATAATTTGATAAATTATACCTCAATCATTTTTTAATTTAGTTTCTAAGTCCTAAATTTTTTAAATAAAGTAATTATAAATGCAAATTTTAGTAATGCCGCTGCGGCAAATTATATCTGTTTTATCTCGAAATAATTTTTTTTACAAAATTGCAATTACAGTAAACTTTTTTAAATTTACTACAAAATATTTTGTTTTGGTCACAATTCTATTCTGCATTTTGTCACCAACATTGTTCAATGTTTACTCGGACTAGTTATTTAAAAAAGCACTTGAGAAACAACCATATGGAATAAAAATCAAACGGGAAACTACTTAATGTGATTAGATATGCACACGATACAGTAATTCTATCAGATAATACTGAAGGTCTTCAAATTCTGCTTGATCCTATTTACGAGGTAGGAGAGGAAATGGCCATTAAAATAAACTCAAAAAAAACCAAATTTTTAGTGTTTAGTCGTGACCCAGATCCTAAGTTGAGAAAATTCACAAAATTATATATTTGAGAACTGTGATAATGGACCAACTAGATCCAGACATAGAAATAAAACGTAGAATAGCAATGACTAAAACTACTTTTATGAAAATAAAGTCATTTCTTTGCAATAACCATCTCAGTTTAGAACTAAGGCAAAGAACGGTTAAGTGCTATGTTTGGTCCGTACTTTTGTATAGTGCAGAAGTGTGGACGCTAAAAGTATCGATCATGAACAAAATTAAAGCATTGAAAATGTGGGTTCATAGACGAATGCTGAAGATACCTTGGACAACAAGGAAAATTAATGAAGAAATACTAAGGAGCGTCAACAAAGATAGAAAACTGCTAATTCTATTTCACTTTGTATAATCTGAGAATATACAAATTATATTTTTAAGTAATATGATTATAAAGGCCAGGTAGCACCGCTACTGATAAGATAATAAATAGTTGTTTCTTTACAACATTGTACTCTAATTATCGCATAAGATTAGTTCAATCAATATTATTTTAATTATTAAAACCTATTTGTATAGTTATTAGTATCAAATTAATAAAAACAAAGGTAAAACATAAAAATATATTTATTTACAATTATAAATTTTTAGCATATCTGTTTGATATGAAACAAATTGATTATTTAAATTTTCTTTATTTTTTGTTAACTGTTTCTGTTCTTCCGCTAGTGTTTGTTCTCTTGCTGTAATTTTTCTTGTCTCCTCCGATACAGCACATATCTTGTCGTATAATAACGACCAGGATTGTTGATTATTATACGACTGATTGTACCGGTCAGTCATCTCTCTGTTGTATTCTTCCAACTGCTCTATGGTGAGAGTTGTCGAATACGACGAAGCTGATGGTCTCAAGGAAGAGGATGTTTCTGAGCCAGAGGATGGTCCCGAGGAAGAGCCCTCAAAGGGCCTCAAGAATTCCTTTAGAAACTCTTGACTATCAATGTTAGTCAAATCAATCTAAAACAAAAAGTACATTAGAATAATTTATTTAAAATTAAGACAGAATGTAAAAGCTCCTAGATAGAGTTAAAGAAGCTCCTAAACAGGGTTAAATAAAATGGAAAACAAAGAAATAAAATACTACAAAACAAAGGAAAATAATACAGTAAAATAAAAACAAAAATACTACAATAAGCAAAACTGTTTTCTTGTGACACATATAATTTATTATGTTTTATTTAAGATTGAGTCACAAGTAGTGGTATAAATATCCAAACGTAATGTGAATTGAAACATCCAAAACATACAAAAATCCAGAAACATACAAATGCAACAACAATACAGAAAATTAGAAAATAACAATAAATCGTACACATTTTACAAATAATGAATACTTACATGAGTTTTCGGCGGCTTCGTCAAGAGCTTTTCCAATTCCGACACTGTTTTCTCTATTTTGGGCTTTTTAATTTGAGTATTTGAAATAATTTTGATATTCTTAGGCATCTTGTTTACTGTATTCACAGACTGATAATGTAAGGAAACATTTCGGCTTTTATATACACAAATTAGTTTTAAAAATGCATCTGAAATGTATCCAAATTACCCAACCTACCTTAACATGCCGTAAAGACGCATTCACAATAATCGTGAAACAAAGACCTCTGACGTCAGAAAATAATAAACTTTACAAATTATTCCCAACCAAGCAAGCCTTTTGTATACACAAACTAGTTTTAAAAATGCATCTGAAATGTATTCCAATTACCCAACCTACCTTAACATACCGTAAAGACGCATTCACAATTATCGTGAAACAAAGACATCTGACGTCAGAAAATAATAAACTTTACAAATTATTCCCAACCAAGCAAGCCTTCTATAAACTGAAGTCGACCTCCAAACGTGATTTTGCTATAATTTAAGAATATTATGAAAGTCATAAAAAAGTAGAAATTTTCCGTACTTACCGATACATGCATATATATGCAATTATTATACTTATATACGTTTATAGTCATTACTTTGTTTTATCCGTAAAAACGAGCCGTAAATATATCCTTTGAAAAATGCCGGAGAGAATGCATTCTCTCCGGCAAAATTTTTTCTCAAAGTGAAGTAGTCCAAAGGCGATCAAGTATGCATGAATTTTATTTCAGAATTATTATTTTAACAAATATAGGGCGATTCAAGTAGGTAATTAAAAAAATAAGAAAATTTATAAAAATAATAGTCTTCCGTTTTATGTTGCTAACGTGGCTTTGGGATTATAACAGGGTAGTTTTTGCTATATCTATTGTCTACGGTATACAAGGAAGGTAACAGGGTCAGTGCTACGCTTCAACCGCCTATAATTACCTCTGGTTTTCCAAAGTTACTAGTTTTATTCAAGCTGCGTCGACCTGAAATTTATACCAGTAATAAATAAATAAGAGGGTTAATGATCCAACCTTTAAAGTCCACTGCTAAACATAGACCTCCTCATGTTTCCAAACCCGTCTATTCCTCATTGCTCTTTACACTATGGATTTTTTTTGTCCCAATCTATTTTATCTCTTGTTTCGAATTATTATTTTGACAAATATAGGGTGATACAAATAATTAATTAAACATGAGATGAATTATATCAATTACAAATAGATCAGAGGGTTCATATTTCGACCTAAAAAGTCCACTGCTGAACATAGATCTTTTCGTGTTTCCAAACCCGTCTAGTCTTCATTGCTCTATACACTATGAATCTTGTTTATCCCAATCTATTTTATTTCTTGTTTCGTATTATTATTTTGACAAATATAGGGTGATTCAAATTATTAATTAAACATGAGATGAATTATATCAATTACAAATAGATCAGATTGTTCATATTCCGACAAAAAAAGTCCACTGCTGAACATAGACCTGCTCGTGTTTCCAAACCCATCTATTCTTCATCGCTCTCATACAGCTGTTAGTTCATCTTGTAAATAGTTGACCGACGCTTGTTTTGTCTTTTTTCAATCTCCATTCTAGCTATATGCCCTATCCATTTTAGTCTGACTATCATTTCGATGATATTAGTCACTTTGACTCCTCTTCTGCTTCGTTTAATCTTTCTCACAAAGGTTAGCTAGTATGGTCCATTCTTCCCTATGACTTTCAGTATAAATGTTAAATGACTTTCACTTGAAAGTCGAGCAGTTTATTCAAGGTCAAAGTTATTCAAGGTCATCTAATGTCAAGGTCGAGGTCAAGGTCAGTGTCGAGGTCAAGATCGAAATCAATGTCGCGGTTAAGGTCAAGGTCAATGTCAAGGTCGAGGTCAAGGCCGAGGCCAAGGTCGAGGTCAAGGTCAAGGTCAAGGTCAAGGTCAAGGTCATGGTCAATGTCAAGGTCGAGGTCAAGGCCGAGGCCAAGGTCGAGGTCAAGGCCGAGGGCAGGGTCAAGGTCAAGGTCAAGGTCAAGGTCGAGGTCAAGGTCGAGGTCAAGGTCGAGGTCAAGGCCAATGTCAAGGTCGAGGTCAAGGTCAAGGCCGAGGTCAAGGGCAGGGTCAAGGTCAAGGTCACGCAAAGGTCAAATTCAAGGTCGAAGTCGAAGTTGATGTCAAGGTCAACACCGGATATCCTTGACAAGTATTGTTGGAATTGGTATAAAAAGCTAAAGCAAAACAGTGTTTCAGAGTAAGTCGAAAGCCTTCACTGAAAGCATTACGTTACGTTAAGTATCTCAGTCAGTGATATTCAGATTTAACTCTGTGTGTTATTTAACAGTTCTGTGTGTTATTTAACGGTAAGTTAAGTGTTTTAAGTGTTAACAGTTTAGTAATTTGTGATACGTTTTCAGAAAAAATGGATTTAGAAGCACTAAATGAGTTTCTTCTTTTAGAAGGACAACGAAAACCTATTATAAAGTTAAATAAACTTCAAGTAAATGTTCCATACAAAATTTCTGAAGCCAAGGTGACTGCATCGAAATTCGGAGATTCTGTTGTTTTGGAACTGGATGATAAGGTTGTGTTTTTACCACCTAGATCTACCGAGGTGCTTAAAACTCATATTTTGGAATTGGGAAATGGAAGGTATTCACTAGTATTCATTGGAGAAAAGGACACAGGCAAAGGCAATCCGTCAGCTTTATTTAAATTTATAAAATCTTAAGGTGAGTGTTAGTTTAAAATGTCAGAAAGGCTTGCTAATGATGTAAACAAACTAGTTAAAAAGTTTTATGAAAAAAATTATGATTTTACTGTTGAGGAAATTGAATCATGGCTTAAACATGTTGATATTGTAATTAGTTTATGTTTTAAAGCATTAAAAACAAAAAAATTTGAAATCGGAAATATTCGCATGTGGCAAACAAAATTAAGTCATTTAACAGTTGTTTATTATAAGCTTAAAGAATTAAAGAATTAAAAGATAATAATTATACAATTAAATGGGAAGATTTAGCCACAGTTTATCATGGAAGAGTTTAAAGTGGTGTAATAGTAAATTTAAAACATAAAGATGTTTTAAAGTTTTTAAATGATGCTATGTCTTTATTTAAAACTAAAATTTTGTTAATTTTATCTAGATTTAACATAATTAAGGTTAACAGTACGTTTTGTGGCAAGTTTATAAAAAAAACAGTAAATGATGAAGAAACGATAGATTTTAAATATTTTCACACACCATATGCAACCATTGATAAATCTACTAATTTAAATGAATGGTTTTATGAACATATAGTTGATGTTATTTTAAACAAATTATCAGAGTTTCAAGAACGTGATTCAGGTTGGGCATTAAGTAAAGTAATTTCTTTAGAGATTAACATTAATAAATATGAAATTGGAAATGGTTCGAGCTATATTCAATTACCTCAACAAATTATTAATAAAAAAGCTTGTGTAAACGTTAGAAATTTTGATGAAGCTTGTTTTTACTGGAGTATAGTAAGTGCATTACATCCAGCGAATCAATCCGTCAATCGGATTACTTCGTACCCACATTATAGTCAAGTTTTAAATTTGGAAGGACTTGAAATTCCAATTAAATTCAATAAAATAGCATTTTTTGAAAAATTAAATAATATTTCAATAAATGTTTATGGTTTGGAACTAATTGGAAAAAAATTTAATATAACCCCGTTACGTCTATCTAAAAGTAAATTACAGCAACACGTTAATTTGCTAATGATTCAAAATTTATATTTTCAAAAGTTAAATGATTATGATGCGCCTGATCCACTTGACAATGAACAAGTTAGTATTACTTATCATTATTGTTGGATTAAAAATTTATCTAAATTATTAAATACTCAACTAAATAAAGATGGTCATAAAAAAATTATATGTGATAGATGTTTAAATTATTTTACTAATCAAGAACGGCTTAATAAACATTTAATTTTATGTGAAAAAATGAATGACTACAAAATTATAATTCCCGAAAATAAAATAATTAAATTTAAAAATTTTATTTATAAACAACGAACACCATTTATTATATATGCTGATTTTGAATCAATGCTTGAACCTCTTGACATATCTGTAGAAAGTAAAAAGTATCAAAAACATACTGCATTTAGTTGTGGATATTTTGTAAAATGTGAATATGATAATAATATCTCATTTTTTAAAAGTTATCGTGGAGTTGATTGCATGGATTGGTTTGCAAATGAAATGTCAAACGTTGCTCAAATAATTCAATCAAAAATAAAAAATATAGTTCCTATGAAAATAAAACCTAATACAATATATGCTCAAAAATGTCATATTTGTGAAAATAATTTTAAATGTACAGATATCATTGTAAGAGATCATAATCATTTTACTGGTGATTTTAGAGGTTTTGCACATGAAATTTGTAATTTGAATTTTAAAAAACTATTTGTAGTACCAGTCTGTTTTCATAATTTGTCGGGATACGATTCGCACTTCATAATAAAAGATCTTGCAAAAAGAGGCAAAATTACATTACTACCCATAAACAAAGAAAAATATATTTCCTTTACTCAACATTTACCAATTGATATTAAATTTCGTTTTATCGATTCACTTAGATTTTTAGGTACATCCCTTGATGAAATAGTATCTACAGTAGATATTAAAGAGTTAAAGAATTTAAAATATGAATTTAAATACCTACCTGACTCTAAATTTCAGTTACTTACACGAAAAGGTGTATTTTGTTACGATTACATTGATAAATGGGAAAAACTCAATGAAACGCAATTACCATCACCAGAACATTTTTATAATAAACTAAATGATGAAGCTTTATCTAATGACAAATATGAACATGCACTTAATGTTTGGAAACAATTCAATATACAAAATTTGGGAGAATATTCAGATTTATATTTAAAAACAGATATATTTTTATTAGCAGATGTGTTTGAAAATTTTAGAGATATAGGTCACAGGACTAGTGGCTTAGATCCAGCATGGTACTATACCATTCCCGGATATTCCTTTGACTGTATGCTTTTGTACACAAAATGTGAATTAGAGCTACTAGGTGATGTAGATATGATATTATTTATCGAAAAAGGAATTCGTGGTGGTATTAGTCAATGTTGTTCAAGATATTCGGAGGCTAATAATAAATATATGACAAACTATGACCCAACCAAACCAAATAAATATCTTTTTTATGTTGATGTCAATAATTTATATGGTTGGGCAATGTCTCAACCACTTCCAATAAGTAATTTCAAGTGGGTTAATACAAATATTAATGTAACTGATATACCTGATGATGCATTTTTTGGATATATACTTGAAGTGGATATAGAATATCCGCAAACACTACATGATTTACATAAAGATTTTCCATTCTGTTCAGAACATCAAATACCTCCGGGTTCAAAGTTACCAAAATTAATGACAACACTATTAAATAAAAAAAATTATATTATTCACTACCGCGCTTTAAAACAAGCAACAGCGCACGGATTGATCATTACAAAAATTCATAGAGTTTTACAATTTAAACAATCTGTATGGCTTAAACCTTATATTGATCTTAATACAGAACTTAGAACTAAAGCTAAAACTAAGTTTGAGCAGAATCATTTTAAGCTTAAAGTTAACAGTATTTACGGCAAAACGATGGAAAATATCCGGAAACATTGAATTGTGAAATTGACGAGACAATGGCAAGGTCGATATGGTGCAAAAAATTTAATAGCTAGTCCAAAATTTCATAACAGAACAATATTTGACGCTGATTTAATGGCAATTGAAATGAAAAAAACTGAGCTAATTTTTAATAAACCTTTATATATTGGAATGTCTATCATAGATATTTCAAAAACATGTATGTATGAATTTTACTATAATTATATATTACCAAAGCTAGGAAATAATTGCAAAATTATGTATACAGATACTGATAGTTTTATATTTGAAATTAAATGTAACGACTTGTATAAAGAAATTATATGTACTGATATTCATAGATTTGATACAAGTGACTATGCTCCTAACAATCAATATAATATACCCCTACATAATAAAAAAGTTCCAGGTTTAATGAAAGACGAAGCTAGTGGTAGAATTATAACGCATTTTGTTGGTTTAAGATCTAAAATGTATAGTTATAAATGTGAAGATAATACTGTTGTAAAAAAATCAAAAGGAGTTAAATATTGTGTTATTAATAACAAAATTACGTTTAATGATTACATAGAATGTCTTCAACAAAATTCGGAAAAATTTATTACTCAATGTTTAATTCGTTCAGATGCTCATAATGTTTTTAGTATAGAGCAAACAAAAATTGGTTTAAGTCCTTTTGATGACAAAAGATTTTTAATTAATAATTCATTTGATACCCTTCCTTGGGGTCACTATAGTTTAAATCTGACATTTTAAACATTAATGGTTTTGTAAAATCTTGAAAATAAATATTAATTTAACTGTTCTTGTTATTGTTGTATTATTCCCACCTCTATAATCCTACATAAAAAGAAATTAAACTGCAAAATCAATGCAGTCATCATGTGTAGTTCAAGAATTTACTTGGGTGAGAGAAGATTTTACTTGAATAGAGCAAATCCTAATGAATTATCAAGGGATATAAATACAGTTTGGTTAGGAACAATCTCTATTTCGGAACTCTGGAAAGTATCACCGATATTAAATTACATTTTGGATGCATATAAAAATATAAACTTCATCATTTCGTTTAAAATTTTGCAGTTGGGAGTTAAAAACTGCAGTAATATTACAGATGCTGGTTTAAACGTACTTAAATATATAAAAGATACAAATCCACTAGTATACACCATAGCAATAGAAATTATTTATACATATCCTGATCTACTTAAATGAAAAAAGTTACATTTAACAAGAATAATAAAATGTATATACTATGCACTTGGAATTTTGCTTATCAAGACGCTAGAAAAGGAAATTGGGAACAATATGTAGTTGATAGGTATCGGTTTCATCGTCGCATCAAAGAAATGGAAAAATGTATTTCTCCAATTTTAAATAATAGTCATAGAAATAAAATGTATAAAAATTATTATTGTAATGAATAAAACATAATGTAATAATTTCTAAATTTTTTAATTAAAAATATATATGTAAATTATACAACATTATTTTTATTAATCCAAGACTGTTGTTTCAATCCAAGCCATTTTACAAGAATCTTATTTCCTTTTCGTTTCACCACTTTTTCAATTAAATATACATCTGGATATTTAACTTTTTGTAATTCTTCTCGATAGAATGATCCTTGAATTTCTTCATGTTGTTCATCTTCTAAAACGTATGTTACAGGATTAGTTAAATTAATTTTAACAATTTTAAAAATTTCAGTAGTGCAATTAGGAGTATAGCCTTTGTTGAATGCATGACGGACCTTGCTTATACGCACATAATCTCCCTTCTGAAATTTTGGTCTCCTAGAATCTACAACTTTTATATGATTAAATGCAGTAATATATTTCGCATTGTGATCGTTTATTTTACTAGGTATAGCGTTAATAGTAGAGTGTTTTGTATTATTATATTTTGATATAATTTCTGGTAATATATCCAACCATTTGTAATTACCTTGCATACTAAATCGTTTCCAAAGTAACGATTTTAAAGTTCGAATTACTCGTTCAGCCATACTTGCTTTAATGTTAGAAAAAGTACTGTAATGATTAATTCCAAATTTTTTCATTAATGTTTGAAAATCTTTATTGTAAAACTCTGTGCCCTTATCAGTCTGCAAGTTTTGAGGAGCTTTTTTTATTTGAGATAATATGTCTTTCATTGCATTTGTAATTTCTTTTCCGGTTTTAGTTTTAACAGGTGCAGCCCATACGTATTTACTAAATACGTTAATAACAACTAAAATGTAATTATAACCTTTATTTTCTTTAGTAAATGAATTCATAATAGCTAAATCTGCTTGTATAAGATCATGTAATCCTTTAACGATTACATGTCTCCGGGGATAATTAATTCGAGCTGGAGCATGAAGTTCATGAACAACTTGAGCCTTAGACATTTTTTTCTACAGGACACTGTAACAACAGCTCTATGCAGATATTATTTGTTTTTCCTATTTTAGATTGTATCACATCACCCTTTCTAATTGTGATACCGGCCAACTCATAAAATTTATATGTTTTTGAACTTATTTCAACATCTCCATCTACTGCATAATGTGCAACACTTTCAATTTTAGCTGTTAGAGGACTTTTAAATGCTGTTCCACCGTTATCGAGTACGTAATATTTTTTATTTAGACTCGTTTTCTTTTCTCCTCTTAAACGAATTAGACACTTTACATGAAAGTCAAATGAATCACAAATATAAAAAGCTGACTTTAATTGTGGTAAAGGCGTTGACACAATATCATCTGATAAGCAGGTATGTGACAATGTAAGATAATGTTGATTAAACTTGTTTAAAGGCATATTTTTTTTAAATAATGTTAGCAGTTACTTGACGTAACCTGTTTATATACTAAAGCAGGAGGGATATGTACTATATATGTAGAAAAACTCGGATTCACGTTAGTTGTTCAATATGTATACAGAACCTATTTCTATAACAGACATTGATACTGGTGTTAAGAGTTTAAAACAGATATTTCTAAATCTTGAATGGGATGCTCAACATGAACTAGTATATGGAAGAGGATATTTTGATGACAACTATTGTATACACCTGTCAGCGAAATATAAAAAAGGGTATGAGACTTGCGATTTGTTTTTAGAAAAGCAAATTTGTCTACATGGGTTTGTATCCTTGTTAAGAAAAGTGGAACTGGATACTTATTTAGATCGCTTAAAAGATTATCTTCCGTCTGTGCTATATGAAACTGATGTTGATAATGCTGATAAAGAGTCATCAAAATAATTGTATTTTACAAAAATAAAAAATTCAAAATATATATTGTTTTTTATTTACGTTTTTACTAACGGACAAGATAATGTCAATTCAACATAAATTTCATTATATGACTTAAACTGAACAAGTGGAAATGATAACACATCATTTTTTGTAAAAACATTGTTATCAACCAAATCTTCTAAGATGGTTGATGAACTATTATACTTCATTTTAAGCGGTTCTGGGAAACATTTAACATTTTTTACTTTTCCAGTTACAGGCATAGTATATAGAATGTTTTTGCCATCCAATACAAAGTAATATTTGCTAACATTTAAGTCTTTACGTCCACGAATAGTAATTATACACACACTACAATAATCGGCAGGTTGGCAAATGTAAAATTGAGATTGTAGTGGCTCTGAGACAATTTCATCGACATTACAGGTTTGAGATGTTAGGTAGTGTTGGTTGAATCTGTTAAGAGGCATTTTTGCACTGAATGATATTTAACAAAAGTTGCAATATTTATGCACTTTATGCGATAACTCCACTTTCCCGCAATTCCTCAATTATTGAAATAATTTCATTGTTGTGTCCGTTATTACCCGCTGCTTGAGAAGCTACTAGCAATCGTAGTCTATCAATCAACTCATCAAAATCATCAAAATATTTGTATTCAATAGGATTTTTATTATAGGACATTAACGTCATTTTTCCACCATTTTTGGAAGATTTCAACGTTAATTTTCCACCACGTTTAGAAGACATTCCCCACGTAAGCACACCTGATGGTATTGAACCAGATCTAGGACGTATGGGTTCAATTAAGTTAGGTTTTACTATGTAGAGCCACTTGTCTTTTATATCGTTTGGAAATGTACGAATAGGTAAAGCCCTATTATTATTTCTACGGTAAGCATTAGTCCGTTCTATAATATCAACATAGTAGCTTATGTCTTGCTCAGTATACGTAACAGGTTTTTTTAAAAATAGCAACTCATAAATTCCGAGAGTACCAGGGTAACTCACTCCTTTTATTCCAATAGTAGACCCATCAAAGTAAATCTCTGAATCTCCAATGAAAAACTTTTTTTCTTTAGGATCGTAGAATATACCCAAAATATGATCATATTTACCTGTCACATCACGCACCATTCCTTCAATAAAATCTCTTGGAAGTGGTGCTGTAAATTGATCAAAATAATCATGCGATACTTCAGGATCGGTTCGATAAAATTGTGAAATAGTATCATCTATAAATTCATTCAATTGTGTTCTGGATTCATAAGGTGTTTCAATCAAATTAGTGGGTTCTGTAGGGCGAGTGCTGGATCCTAATTGTGTGCTGCTTAGTTGAGGTGGTGGTGTCAAAAATGCTATTTTTCTAAAGGTGGACGGATCTCTCTTAATAGGACTTTTTTACTTCCAAGAAGTTCTTTTTCTGATTGTGGTGTAATAATTTCTTGTTTAACAGATGGTTGTTTTGTTTCCAATGCGGTAAGCAATTCTTTAATCGGTTTAGTAATGGGTGTATAATTTTTTTCCAACTGTATTTGTGAATCAGTTATACCACTTTTTAAACGTTTATATTTTTGCTTCAAAGCTTGCCTACCTTTAATTAGTTGTTTAGCAAGCTGAGGATCCATTATAACTGAGGAAATATAAGTAAATTATAAAGCTTATATACTAATATACGCATCAAAGCCTTTTCTATATCGACCAGATGATAATTGACAATCTTTGTCAATGGTTAGAAAACCAAATTTATCTTTCCAACAGTGAGAACACACATTTTTAAAATCTTGAAAAGACATATCAATATTCACATGATCATCATATATATGTTTTAAATTTGTCATATCTTGTTTAAAAATTATTAGAAAATTTGCATTATCTCTAATGAGTTGTTTAGGTATTGCTGAATAGGTTGAACATAAATAAAAAGCATCTGTGGATCTATGACGACCAAAGCAGTAGTAACTTTGAATAATTTTTTGATTGCATGAACCTACATCATCAAATATAATAAGAGAATTATTTTTTATATCTTCCGGAGCAATGATGTCGTCTACATTACCATATTCCTCATAACCTATTTCTTTAATCGGACTAATTAAAGTTCGCAAATATGCATATTTTGGTTGATGTAAACTTTTAGAATACACTTAGATATTTTCAAATCTTAAACCATTAGGATGATCAATTAAAGATAACATAGCATTGGTTTTTCCTGAACCACTAGCCCCAACAATAAGACCTCTTTTAGAATCACCTCCAAACAAACAACCATGTTTTCCCGTTTTAAATGCATCGTTATTATCATGATTTTCAATAGGTAAACGATTCTTTTGTTGAATGATCTTCATAACGTTCAAGTGATAACTGATAGTATAAATAGGTTGTAATATATATATATATATATATATATATATATATATATATATATATATATATATATATATATATATATATATATATATATATATATATATATATATATAAGTACCATAATGGTAAAACGTGCGAAAGTGAAAACACGTCGACTAGGAAAAGGATTAGTCAACAGTCTTATTAACAAACTTCCATTCGAAGCACATATACCTGGATATCAATTTTGTGGTCCTGGAACTCACTTGCATCAAAGATTAGAGAGAGGGGACGAAGGAATTAACGCATTAGACGCTGCGTGTAAAACACACGACATTGCGTATTCACAACATAAAAATTTAAGTGAAAGACACGAAGCAGATAAAATTTTGGAAAATAAAGCGTGGGAACGGGTAAAATCAAAGAACGCTAAGCTAGGTGAAAAGATTGCAGCTTGGTTTGTAACGACAGCAATGAAAGGTAAACGTAAATTAGGTATGGGATTTTCTAAAAAACCAAAAAAAGGAGGTGCATTGAAAAAAAAAAGAAAACGCATTATTCGAGCTCCCAAGAAAGGTGGTTTTTTACCTTTGTTGTTACCATTGCTCGGAGCGTTAGGAGCTGTTGGGGGAGGTGCAGCTGGAATTGCCAAAGCGGTTAATGATGCCAAAGCTGACCGTGAAAAACTTGCTGAACAACAAAGGCATAATTTGGTAATGGAACAAACGGCAAAAAAAGGAGCGGGGTTTTATTTAAGACCATACAAAGGTTACGGAATAAAACGTCGCGGCAAAGGTTTCCGTTTAAAGCCGTATTCAAGAAACTCCCGGTAAAGCTACCTAAACGAGCAATGACTGATGTAGATCTTGTTAAATATGCTGGTTTGTTACATATTCCTCATTTTCGTGGAGTTTTTATGCGTGATTCTGTACCTCATGTAATACGAAAACATGAATCAGGTATAGTAAACCACGATACGAAAGACGGAAATGGTACACATTGGACTGCATATGCTAAACAAGATACAATTATTACTTATTTTGATAGTTATGGAAATTTACCTCCTCCTACTGAATTAGTACGATATTTTAAAAGTAATGGAAACGTTACTATAGTATATAACTATGATGTCATTCAAAATTTTAATTCTTTTAATTGTGGTCAAAACTGTTTAAGATTTTTATTTAATTACTATAATTAATCATTGAGCATCATTTATACTTGAACCAGCATGTCAGTCACATTCACCCTTACTGGAGGATCATCAATTCTCAGTGATGATTACAATCCTCCGATTTATCTTGATGAGAATTTCAATTATGAAATTGGCGTTGCAAATTTTGACACTTTTAACAGTATTCCAAATGTCGATATTCATAATAATGTTTTTGTGTGGGGTAAAAACAGCGAATTTACCTTTAAAATCCCTGTAGGTGCCTACGAAGTTGATGATATTATTAAAATTATTAAAAATGAAATGATTCAAACCGCTAGCATAATTAGTATGAAACCCGATATAAATACAAATAGAATTAGCATTAAAAGTAGTGATTGGATTAATTTTGATGTTGATAATTCTATAGGAAGTTTACTAGGTTTCGAAAGAGTTAAACTAACACCAAATAAACTTCATATATCCACGAATGTGGTAAATATTTTAAAAGTTAATACTATCTGTATTGATTGTAATATTGCTGTTGGATCTTTCTTAAATGGAAAGGCTGTGCATATTATTCATCAATTTTTTCCTCAAGTTCCTAATGGGTATAAAATAGTCGAGCAACCGTTAACCATCTTGTATTATCCTGTAAGCAACAAGACGATAAGCAACATAACTGTTCGAGTTTTAGATCAACAAGGAAATTTAGTTAATTTTAATAAAGAGACAATTACTGTTCGGCTACATCTTAAAAAAATTGAGTAAAATGGTTTTGCAGTTTCATCAAAGTAATTATCCCAAACATTCCTATAAAAGACGTCATCTCATTAAAACAATTAGTAGAAGGATAACATCTAAGCTGTTAACATCTCAAAATCGTAAATTTTTGAAATCACTTGGTTATCAAGTTTTAATATAATGGAAATGTTACATGTGTTGGGTCAACCTTTTAGCGATACAACTATTGAAGATTATCAGTATCACACTTATCAACCATATACATCAAATTTAAACTTCTTCTTCTTAAAGTGCCCTCTCCTCAATGGAGGTTGGCTACTACAATTTTAAAATCTTCTCTATCTTCAGCTGTTCTTATTAGCTGTTCAAAATTTAGCCCTGTCCATTGTCGGATGTTTCTGAGCCACGATAGTCTTTTCCTTCCTAGGCCTCTCTTTCCCTCGATTTTTCCTTTCACTATAAGTTGGGCATATTGGTACTTATTATTTCTTAGTATGTGGCCTAGGTATGATGTTTTTCTAACTTTTACTGTGTTAAAAAGTTCTCTTTTCTTGCCTATTCTATGCAGCACTTCTTCGTTTGAGGTATGCGATGTCCATGAAATTTTGAGCATTCTCCGGTAGATCCACATTTCAAAGGCCTCCAATTTATTTACGGTTGATGTTTTTAGGGTCCACGTTTCAACTGCATATAGAAGAGTCGACCAGACGTAGCATTTTGATAAACGTAGTCGAATTTCGAGTTTTATTCGAGAATCACAAAGAAGTTTTTTTATTTTTTCGAAAGATTTTCTGGCCTGTTCTATTCTCGATCTTATTTCTAGATCAGGATTTAGGCTGCTATCGATCCAACATCCCAGGTACTTAAATCTATTGACCTGTTCTAAAATGTGCCCATTTATTGTGCAAGGTTGAGGTAAGTTTTGATTTTTTCGGATTGACATCACTTTGGTTTTTTTAATGTTTATTTTCATACCAAATTGCTCACAGGTCGAGTTGGTCTTGTCGATGAGTCGTTGTAGACCTACGTCGGAATCCACAATTAACACTGTATCATCGGCGTATCTGATACTGTTGATATTTACGCCATTCACCTTGACTCCATCCTTGGAATCCTCCAATGCTTCTTTAAATAGAAACTCGGAGTAAAGATTAAACAGCAGAGGCAACAGAACACATCCTTGTCTAACTCCCCTACTAATTTCTACTTCTGCGGATGTGGAACCTTCGATCCTAACTCTAGCGTTTTGGTTCCAGTACAAGTTTTTTAAGAATTTGATGTCTTTTCCATCTAAACCGACTTCTTGCAAACGTTCTAATAGTAGGTCGTGTCTTACTCTATCAAATGCTTTTTCGAAGTCTATAAAGCATATAAATATATCTTTCTGTTGGTCGTAGCATTTTTGGGCGAGAACTAGTAAACTGAACAGGGCTTCTCTCGTTCCCATGCCGGCTCTGAATACAAACTGATCGTCTCCGATGATTGTTTCGCACTTTCTATAGATACGATTATGTACGATTTTTAGTAGGACTTTTACTGCATGACTCATAAGGCTTATCGGACGGAACTCATTGCAGTGTTGTGGGTTTGGCTTTTTTGGTAGTGGGATGAATATTGACTCCAGCCAATCTTGGGGTATTTTACCTGTATCATAAATGCGATTGAATAAAAGGACAAATATTTCGATATTTTCTTCGCTGATTAATTTTAACGTTTCTGGGTATATTCCGTCTGGACCTGGGCTTTTATTTGTTTTAAGATGATTATTGCATTAATTAAATTAAATTTAAACTATAATGATGAAATTAGAATTCCTATCCAAGATCTAGACGCCTATACTTTACCAGGTAACAGTTATATTTACATTGAAGGTCAAATGTTAACCGATAAAAATCAAGTTCCAACAAAATTTCAATTTATTAATAACGGTATATCATATTTATTTAGAGAATTAAGGTATGAGTTAAACGGTGTTATAATTGATTCTGTACGAAATATTGGTTTAATTTCGACTTTGAAAAATTATTTGTCTCTTAATGAAAATCAAAGTAAACTCTTACAAAATGCTGGATGGTTTCCAAAAGGTGATAAACTGGTAATTGATAACCATGGGAATTTTAACGTATGCATACCGTTAAAAATTTGGTCCGGATTTTTCGAAGATTTTCAAAAAATTATAATAAACATGAGACAAGAATTAGTCTTAATACGAGATAAAGATGATATTGATGGTATTATTGCTACAGATGAAACAGAAAAACCAAAAATTGCAATTAATAAACTATATTCGAATGTACCTCATATTTTACCCAATATTAACGAACAATTGCGATTAAACAAAATAGTTCGTAGTAACATAGAACTACCTATTAAATTTAGAAGTTGAGAATTGGTTGAGTATCCCACTTTAAATAATTCAACACGTCATACTTGGCCAGTAAAAACAACTACAAAGCTAGAAAGTCCTCGACACATTGTAGTAGCTTTCCATGATGGTCGAAAAGGAAAAATGCTGAAAGATATGAGTAAATTTGATCACTGCAATCTAACAAATATCCGTATATTTCTTAATTCGGAGCGATATCCTTATCAAGATCTCAACTTAGATTTTGACACCAACCGTTTTGCAACGTTGTATGAGATGTTTGCCAATTTCCAAGAATCTTATTATCATATTCAAACTAATCAACCAATATTCAGTCCAGAAGAATTTAAAAAGTATGCTCCTATAGTGCATACTGATTGTTCAAGACAAAAAGAAATAATTCAAAGTGGCTCTGTTGTTTTGAGAATAGAATTTGAAACTAGTAAATCTGTAGGAAACAATGTTTCCGCTTATTGCTTAATATTGCATGAAAAAGAATTCTCTTACAATCCTTTAACTAAAATTGTGAGACAGCAATAAAAGGTCTGTATCATAGTCAAAATGTTAGTTGTTAAAATGAATCTGGTAATAGACGTTCAAGGGTTTAAAATAGAAAATAATAAATTTGTAGTGAAAGAACTTGCTGCTTTTAATGGAACACAAATTTGTCATTATGTATTCAAGTCTCCGTTTCCTATTAGAATGTTGTCTTCCGATTTACACAGACAGGCAACTTGGTTAACAAGAAATCATCACTGCATTGATTGGAATTTTGGTTTTACACCCCTTTATCATTTTGCAAATATTTTAAAGGATATTACACAAAACGCTGATGCAGTTTACGTCAAAGGGTTGGAAAAGAAAAATTATTTAAAAAAATACATTGCTGTTCCTTTATACGAATTGGATGAACAACCATCATTAGAAGTTAAGGAACCTGCTTGTTTTTATCATAATAGTAAAAAATGTATTTGTGCTTTATCTAATGTATTTTGGTTGTATAATACTTTTTTAATGCAAAAATAAAAATATTATATTACATTATTTTTGTTTTATTTCTTAGTTATAAATATTGTAAAACAAACAACTAATTAGCATTAAAATCATTTATTAATACAAAAATTACATAGTATACGGTTTAATTTTTCTGCCAAATTTACTTAAGTGTAGTTTACTAAATGATTTAAACATTACTTGCTTGTCTTCGAATTGTTTTATTTTTTCTTTTAGTTCTTTAATTTTTTTCATAAATTCCTCCAATTCTTGTTTAAACGCTTTGTTGTGTTGAAATGAAAACTACAAAATAAAATATATTATTTGTTTATTGTATTTACATGTATTTACAGTATCTACCCCTTCATCTTCAAAACAATGTTTAGGTAGAACATCTTTGTGTTGATGTAAAAAATCAGTCAGCCCTAGATTTTTAATTTTTTTTAAAAAGCAACACATGCATATTTTATCAGATAAATAATCTTCGCAGATTCTCGCTCCCGTATGATATGTTGCTGATTTTTTATTACACTCTTCTACCGCATATCTTCTCATTCTTATGGTAGCTCGTTCGGCTTCGTATTCAAAATCGTATGCCTTTTCATTCAAAACCCATTGCAAATTTCGGACAGCTTCAGCTATGTTGAGAGTTTTTGTACCATCTAAACATGCATCCATGACTAAATTCTAAAAATTGATAATGTTAGCAACAATATTGATTGAAAAATATTTATTACCTTTCTAATCTCACGACGAACAAAATTTTACTAAATTTCTGAAAATTATTTACTGTTTAACTTATATTACGACGAACTAAATGTTACTAAGGATCGCTTTTAAAATCCTCAATTTATATAGTTTACATTTTAAACACTGCGCATGCCTTAGTTGCTGAGTAGAGGTGACCTTGATTTACATAAATAAAAAATAAGTTTGATGTTTAAGAACATTAACAGGTTAATAGCAATGGAGTGTTGTCACAAAGCAAAATTAATGGCTCAACATCCGCAAAAACCTTTGTACAAGTTTACTGAAGCAGAATTAGAAAACTTTACCCTACCATACTTTAGAAAATGTTTGGAACCGTTGGAATTACTTCGATCTTGGTATAAATTACCCACAAAAGCAGTTCAAGATTTTGAAGTTCAGACTCGTCTGCCATGTTTTGTACATTTTAATCGTCCCGAGTGGAGAACAGAAATTGAAGGTACAGCACCGGCGCAATCCAGTTGTCATTTATGTAAGTCTGCACTTGAAAATTTAAGAGATATGTATAACAGTGTAATAAATAGATAATAAATAATTATTTTTTTAATAATAGTTTTATTATACTAATATCCTATCCTAACCTTGACTGTCACTGTGACCTTGAACTTGATCATTACACGACCTTTAATATCATTTACGTGACCTTAAACTTGACCTTTGGGTGATCTTGAACTTGACCTCCACGTGACCTTGAACTTGACCTTTTGCGTGACCTTTACCTTCACGTGACCTTGATTTGACCTTTGAGTAACCTTAACCTATACGTGACTTTGAACGTAATCTTCGCATGACCTTGAACTTGACCTTTTGCGTGACCTTTACCTTTACTTGACCTTGGATTTGACCTTTGTGTAACCTTAACCTCCACGTAACCTTTGCGTGACCTTGAATTTGATTGACCTTGAATAAAACCGGTTTCCCCCACCACATTTTGCACCAGGATTGGTATAGAGTATCTACTGACATCGACAACTTGAGTCAGATATATCATTCCCTCATCATACAAAATAAATAAATAAAAAAAAAACCCTTACAAGACAGTAACTTCAATCCTATTTTTCTTTCCAAATTTCTTCTTTTTTTCTTTTTTTTTGTTTGTTTGTTTTTTAAAGAAAAAGGAATTAATGAATCCTTTTTAAAAAAATGGTCCGTCCCTGTTCCGCTGGATACTTCCCTTAAGAATCGTAATCTGCCCCATGCATTCCAAAGAAACACATGGACGATAACAAGCCACATGTGAAAATTATGACGAGCCGATCCAAAACAATCGAAAAGATTAGTGTGGTTTGACCCTCGAAAGAGCTTAAACCAACGTTCAAATGAAACCATCGGTTAAAATTAAATGAACTAATGTTCTTACAGTTTTACTTGTATTTTTTGTTTCGTTTCTCCCGTTTAGTTTTTAATCTTTCATGTTAAGTTATCGTAGAGTTTTTATAACATCTTTAAAAAAACCCTACAAATTGTTTTTGAAAGTATGAATCCTGTTGGTTTGTTTACTTATATTCTAAAATCTTTTTTATTTGTAGTGAACTGATGATGCTTTTAAAAATAAAAGCGAAACGTATTCGAATAAAGCAATAAAGTAGTTGACGTCTTTTATTTGCCAATTATTGACCGATAAAACCTCTGCTATTCAACCATTGAATATATTCCAAACATATATATATATATATATATATATATATATATATATATATATATATATATATATATATATATATATATATATATATATATATATATATATATATATATATATATATAGATCTAGCGTTTAATGTGGGCTCCGTACAAAAACGGTATTATACTAACTCCAGGCGAATATACACCGTGTATATTATTATCTGGGTAGCGCTTTATGTGGACTCCGACCAACACGTCGGATTAAGTGGACTCCGTAATAGGTTAAAACACTTTTGGGATCCGTATACATTTCTTTGCGTACACAACTAAACCCCTCCGATGTTGCCAATAATTTGATTAGTCGTAGATTTTTAAATTTTACAGCAGGAACATTTTGGAACTTCAAATTTATTTAAATATCAATCAATTTAGTCATCGAGAAATTTCACAAATACGTACTTGGTTAATGTAGTTAAATATTTTATGGTGGTAATTTATATTACTTGCTTTAATTATAGATAAACTGAAATTAGTGTCTATTATAAACTTTGAAAAGGCAAGTGTCTATTTTTATGTACTAGTATTTTTTTTAATGCATTGGCACTGAAACATTTATTATATTATAAATGTACGTTCCGATGTTTCGATTGCTACAGTGTATGACTTACAATATTTGTTTCATCAAGCAGTAAAATTTAAATTATAATAATTTATAAATCAATTTTAAAATTATAATTTTTTACTGTCTAATTTAAATATTTCGATTTTTTAATGTAGGGAATTCAATATACTACTACACTTTAGATACACATAAACACATGGATACACTTATGGTAGATACTAACAATCAATAGTGAGTCATTACCCAGATATAATATTTCGGTGTGTTATGGTAACCTAATTTTAGCTAACATATCTATTACAATTACATATAATATGTTCGGCCTTATCGTTTTAAATACTTTGTCGCTTGTGCAAGCTATTATTATTTTCAATGTTAAATAATTGTTTTTTGTATCTTGCGTTGTCAGGCATATAATTAGAAGTACATGTATGTATAATATTCTTTTTTCTGTCACTTGGTTTAAATATACTACACTTACATTCTTCTTGCTTATTTATTTTTATTTTTAATACTTATAAAGTATGTAATAACGTACCCGTTGTTGCAAAAATCAACAACGGGTACGAAAGATATCAGGTATTAGGGGTAGTATTTGTCAATCTAAATGCCGCTTACGACATATTAAATTAGAGAACATTTCTCCAAAAATTCTATGACGTCCCCTTAGATAAAAACATCACTTGTTTTATCCACGATCTAGATTGAATTGCTCTATTTTGTTGATTCGCTTGTATTTATTTTTCATTTTGTTGGTTTTAAGTAAAACATTTTTCGTGTTCTCTTCACTTTATTGAAGATGTCGCAGACGGGAGAGAGTTTCTTATGAGATCAATATCATTACCATATGCTAGAAGTGCTTGGTACCTTGGGCCACTAATGGATTGCATTTTAAATAGGCGATTTCTATTTTAGTAAGCTGTTCTTTAATTTTTTGAATATTTGAATTGGAAATCTGTATATTATTCGACTGTTTTATAACACAGTGTTTCTTGTGTTATAGAATATAGTGCTGTTTATATAGTGCTGTTTAGTAATAATAAAGTTCAAGCAACAATTCATATATGCAATAACTTGGTACTGATATCACTGTTCCTCGATACCAGGTAGCAGTCCCTAAAACATTAAAACTGCTACACTTATGCTTCCTATTATTCAACGATTAGCCAGTCCAGAACTATACGCCTTATTATGGTACTGATATTGCTGCTGTCCCTTATAAGTGAATAAAATATACAAGGAAGGTTTTGGCAATTTAATAGGATTTTGTATGTTAGAATATTATTTCTCCGAGAAAGTGAAAAATATCTATTTGCTATACGGATTTAATCTATAGATGAAATATTAGAATGCTATAGAAGAATGCTATTAGCAGCAAATAATATGGCAGATAATATGCTGGAATTAGCAGTAGCATGTACTAACAGTGGCCATACCTAGTACACTGTTAGTACATGCTTTTAGAAAAGAGAAAGCCAACTTATCCAATTCAAAAGCAGACAAAACCAATTCCAAA
Organism: Diabrotica undecimpunctata; assembly: GCF_040954645.1. Taxonomy (NCBI): domain Eukaryota; kingdom Metazoa; phylum Arthropoda; class Insecta; order Coleoptera; family Chrysomelidae; genus Diabrotica; species Diabrotica undecimpunctata. The sequence goes on along the minus strand of NC_092807.1, from coordinate 70,286,938 downwards.
TATGGATCGTAAGCCAATCCCTTATGTAAAGACTCTAAAGTAATAATTCGTGAAACTCTAAGCCAACAGCATAAAGTGCTGGTACTAGAGATACAAGTAAAATATGAAATAAAACCAAACTATCGAGGAGAGCCACAAAAACAATTAATTGACGTTAACAAGCGACAAAGTAGTTTAATTTAGAACAGAAATAAAAAAGAATGTGTTGGAATATGAAAAAAGATCATAATGAAATTTGGAGAAATGTGTCAAAAATTATTAAAGAGGGTGTAACTAAAATACTTGAAAAAATCTCAGGAAATTGACTTAAAAATTGGTAAATATAGATAGCCAGACAATGTTTAAGACAATATAAAAGACAAGAGAAGATTATATAAGGAGAGACAAGAAAAAATATCAGACTAAGATTATCAAAAGTATCAAATAGATAAAGAGGAAGCAAAAGTAGCGGTAGCACAATCTATGATAGCAGCGTATGAAAAGCTGTACAATGAACTGAGTACTAAGAAAAAAACATATACAAAATTGCTAAAAGTGGAGCAAAGAAAACCAAAGATTTTAATCAGATTAAATGTATACGAGATAAATACATTAAACTATTTATGCAAGGAAAGGATGTAAAAAATCGCTGGAAGGAGTTCTTTAACGACCAATTAAACGAAGAGTTTGAGAAAGCATCTATAGAGGCAACAGAGACAGTAATAGCAATGGTGCCGAAAATGACGACCGCGGAAGTAATTCAAGAGCTACATAAGATGATCAAAGAAAAGGCATAGGTCCTGATGACATCCCTGCATATATATGATCAGCATTAGGAAAATCAGGAACAAGTTGGCTAACAGGACTATTTAATAGAATTTTGAAAGTAAGGCGAATACCGGATGAATGGAGAAGTAGCATTTTAGTACCTGTATACAAAAACAAAGTAGATGGTAAACTCTGTACAAACTATAGAGCCCTAAAACTACTCTGTCACACCATAAAACTGTGGGAGAGAATAATTAATAGTAGGATACAGGAAGAAACAGAAATATTCAGTTTAAATTCATGCAAGGCAAATTAACAACGGATGCAATTTTTATCATAAGGCAAGTAATGGAAAACTAATGTTAGAACAAGTGAGGGTAAGACTGATAAATTTCATTTGAGAATAGTATTGCATCAGGGGTCAGTGCTAATCCCTTATCTCTTCTAATTAGTGTTGGAAAAATTAACGAAAACATGTCAAGGAGATATCCCTTGGTGCCTGATGTATGCTAACGATGTGGTGTTAGTAAGAGATAATTGAATTAATGATTGAGACAATGGAGATGGGCGCTTGAGCAAAAGGTCTAAAATTAGGACAAACAAAAACAGAGTATCTAAAGTGTGCATTTAAAAACCAACTTCAGCTTTACTTTAAATCAGGTTGTATTTATTTATGTGTGTTAATGAAACCAATAATAAAAAAAGGAGCTGATTCCAAACCGATAATTTTTATTCAGAGATAAAAAGTATCCCATGATTAATTGAATATACAGAATTATCGATATAACTAAGTGAGAAACTTGTTGAGAAATACGTTTTAGAAAAAAAATTGTGCTTTTTTTTGACATTGCTTAGGCCTTTGCTAAAGTATAGCATGGGAGTTTAACCTACAAATAGTATACCTATTAGAGCCTAAACTAAATGAGTCCAAAATAATTCACGTCAAGTTTATACATCTGAAAATCTAAAACATTCAATTTACAGAAAACGATGTCTAAATACCTTATGCATCTTCCACAATTACATGAGACCTGTACTTGAGACTTCTATAGTATATTTAAAAAAAAAAGGGAGGAACTAAGTTATCAGAAAATGTATCCGCAACTCCTATAGTCATTAACTTGGTACTGATATCTCTGCTCCCCGATTTCAGTAAGCAGTCACCAAACCATTAAAACTGCTACATCCATGTTTCCTATTATCCAACGATTAGCCAGTCCAGGACTATATGCATTATTATGGTAGGTACTGATATTGCTGCTGCCCCTCATAAATAAATAGAATATGCAAGGAAGTTTTTGGCAATTTAATACGGTTTTTGCTTTCCGGGAGATGCTCTCCAAAACGATGGTAAACACGATTGGAGACAGGGCATCTTCCTGTTTGAGGTCACTGGACATTTGAAAGTAAGTTGGCAGTTAATTTTCTTATGTATGCCTAGTTCTTCCATAGCATTTTAGTTACAATCTTATAATTATATCATATGTTTGTTGAAAATCTATAAATAAGTAGCTTAATGTTTTTTTTTATTTCCAACATTTTTCATTAAGTATATAATAGTGAATATTTGATCAACGATTCATTGAATTTTCCTAATTTTACATTAATCTTTCCTAATTTTACATTTGTGGTTGCTGGATGTCAAAGAAGACACCCTTTTCCATAGCGGGTACTATGATTCCAATGGGGTAAAGTACAACCTACATATTTGTTGCCAAAATTACTTTGCTGCTGTATTGAGTACCGTTTACTGGTATATGAATTTTGTTACGAATTTATACTGTGTGCTGAACTTTATTAAATCTTTTACCGCGAATTGAAAAACATGTTTTAACCTTTATTTGTAACATTTTTCGTTAACGTTTAGTGAAAGATTATACGTTTATCTAAATAAGTATTTTTGCGTTACATTGATATTTATGTGGCAATTAGCTGTAAAGTCATTAGTCTTTCCTGTCGTGTCATATTTTCTTGATTTTTTTGTAGACAAGCGGTTTAGTTTGTGTAATATAATATCCTCAATTCGTTTCATAATATATTGTTTTCAAAACAGCTGTTAGGCGAGTTCATTCACTTTTTTTAAAGCACTTTGATTTTTAATATTTTGACCACGCATATTTAGGTTTTACAATATTTGGGATTTGTATAATCTTTATGTATATAATTATCTGTTTATTGATTTTACTTTTTAAATAGAGTTTGAAATGGAATCTTCTTGTTTGAAATCAATGTACATTTGAAAATAAGTCGACAGTTTTCTTTTCTGTAATGGTATTTCATAGTTTTATTCTTATGATTATATCAGTGTTTGTTTAAAATCTATAAATAACTAGTTTAATGTTTTTTTTGTATTCCCAACATTTCTCATTAACTGCCTAATAGTGAATAATTGATCAACGATTTATTAAGTTTTTCTAATTTCACACTAATATTCACTTACTTTATAGTTCACCTATTTACTCAATCGTTCCAGGTGTATTAGAAAAAATACTGTATATCCTAATTATTAATAGAGATATAGCTTATATATAGCTTATATTGCTATAGTTTGTGCAGTACATTTTATTCATTCCTTACGTACATTCCTTTTGTGTATGGGTATACTTTTCAGCAAGTTGGTACTTGCTCTTACTTCTAAATTGACAGATCAGCTGTTTAACTGCCTGTACTGAACTTTCTTTTTCATTTTGCAAATATATATAAAAATTAATAAAAATCACTCTGACATACCGATGATTGAAATATTGGATACCCTATACTATTTAATCAACGGAAATACTAAGATGACACGGGGAGAATATTATGGCTTATTTCTGGTTTTGTCAAAATTTACACTGAAATTACTAACAAGAGAGTGCTCTCACTTCCACATGTTAAAATTGATATATAGTACCAACAGATGCTAGTCATATACCATCAGCACTAATAACATGGAAACTATCAAATTAATGTCAATTTCATTTAATTAAACGTACTAACCTTAAAAATGATCATTTAAGGAAACACACCTCAAAAATATTTACAATAAATTAAAAATAGCTTAAGCGTTATAAAAGTAACAGAGCAGCAAAGCTCACAGCATGAGTATAATAGTGCCTCGTACTTTTATATAGAAACTTGTTGACAGACAAATATTTATTTTTTTATACACTAGGTTCTAAAAAAAGTGTACTCAAAACAAATAAATATTATCTAACAAGTGTTTTATTTCAGTTTCATATGAAAGCACCAGATCTTAGATATTATAAATTTCGTCATAGGTGCAAATTTGAATTGAAAACCAACTCATAGAGCATATAGTGAAATATAAATATCTTAGCCCTCTATTGCCCGACTTTTTTGTAAACTTGTTTGTTTATAAAATGTTTTAATTTGTATATGTGCTCAAATATCCATTTACAACAACTAGTAATTTTTTTAGATTTTTTAAATTTCGTTTGGGAAGAGTTTTGGGAGTGTTTAGCAAAAACTAACGAAACAAGTTATATACCTATTTATTATGCCATTCAAAAAAACAAATATTTGTAGTTGTAGAACATAAAGCAACTTTACATTTATCGCACATAACTTACATAAGTATTACAGCATCCTGGTTTTTTGCATCTTCCCTTTTTTTCAGAAATTACTGGCCTTTGGTCAAGCCGAACTTCCTTTGGTAGTACAATAGCAGTAGATTCTCTTCTCTGTTTTTTTACAATTTAGTTCTCAATTTCACTGAGCCTGTGACGTCCTTTGTTTTTGATTTGGTCATTGCTTGCTAACAGTACGCTACATAAGTGGGACTTAAACTGTAACAAAGGCAACTGGTTTTTCTTTTTAATTTCAAAGTAATCGCAATTACGACGATGCAACAACCAGCTGTTAACAACAGCTAAATCCAGAAGGTGAAAAAATATTTTTAGATACCACTTTTTAGATCTTATGTCTGTTCGGTAAAGAGCAATTAGTGAATCGACACCTCCAATAAATTTATTATAAAATTGCACTGAATTTGGACAGCATACAATAATTCTTGATTTTTGTTTCTTATCCCACCTCTTGACTAACGAAGTAGGCTCAGAACCAACAAATGTACTAAGCAAATGAACCGGTTTATTATCGTACCACTTTAACGCTGTTTGTCTTATGCCATCTACTGTAGCGTGCTTTTCTTCTACAGTACCTCTGCCCTGTTTCTTCATATTCTTGTCATCAGAAAAATGGCAATAAGGCAATCTGTTTGGAAGAACAGTTCCCAAACATTGCAGTCCACGTTTTTCCATTTCAATCTGCAACTGAATGCTATTGAACCAGTTGTCAAAATATACTTTATAGTATTTGTTTGGTTTGACTATCTCACACAATCTTATTACTACATTGCCGCTGGTGTCTACATTAGGTAAATGAAGAGAATGTTTAACAATTCCTGTATATAATTCCCAGTTATAAACAATACCATTGCTATCACACAAAACAAATGCCTTGTATCCCCATTTTTTGGGTTTGTTCTTCATATATTGTTTTAAAGAATGTGCCTCTTTGAATGGTATCATTTCTTCATCAATACACAATTTTTCACTCATTGGAATACTTTGAAAATTTTAAAATAGACCGTTGATGAACAGTCTAATTTTGTATAACTTATCATTATTGTTGACCATATTTTCGTTATTATTGAAATGCATTTTAGTTTTTATTTCTTCCCAGCGATTCCTAGATATAGTATCGACTATTTGAGCAACACGTGTTTCCTACTGCCAAAATGATCTTGTCCTTGGCAAGCCATATATTGACATCAGTAGAACAGATCCAATAAATTGGTTTAATTTTGCTAGTGTCATATTCAATGGTTTATTTATATTCTTTTGCAGTGCATACAAATTACTTTGTTCTATTATGTTTTCCAGCATATTGGTAGATATCATCTTTTTAAAATAATGTAGAGGGGATTCCGATTCTAATAATTTGCATGTTGGTAAATTACCTTTGCATTCTGGAATTGGAAATACTGTTCGAGAACCACTCTTCCACTGAATATTTTTTACGATCATTTTTGACCTTTTGAGCACATTTTGTTTAGTGTGTTTTTCTGTTTTATCGGTATCGCCCTCATCTTCATCTTGGTCTAAATCTAAATTGGTATCCTGGTCTAAATTTGCTTCGTACAAATCGTCTTCATTTTCCATTTTATTTGATCCTGGATCGATTAATATCTGAGTACCTGGAAAATTCATTATCACTTTCTTATTATCACTATCAAAGTCAGAGTCTTTGGAATCCTCGGATATTTACTGCTTTTCCCGTAGAACGTTTTTGTATCCATCTTAAAGAAATAATTTAAAATAATATGGTCCAGCGTGGATTCAAAGTAACATACCTGTTTTTTATCACAGTACTGAAACAATACAATAAAATAAACAAATGTCAACGGTAATCAATATCTAAATGCTGATATAATGCCTCTGTATGTATTTTTATATAAATTGTACACAATTTATAACAATAAATCACGATTGAAAATACAAACTAATAAGGCAATAATAATATTCTGCATCAAAAACTCTTTTGTTGCCTTGAGTACACACGGGGCTATAGAGGGTTAAAATAGCTGTATCGAGCGAGGATAAGGTTATTGATGAGGAAAAAAAGACCTATCGCTGAGGAAGTGAGAAAGTAATTGGCAAACGCAAAGAGCACTTTAATTACATTAAATGAAATATGCATTACAATCTATTATGACACACAGATCTTGATACACATATAACAAGACAATTAATAAACACGTTAAGGGAATCTTAAGAAATAATAACCAAAATTTAATTTTTAATACACAAAAGAAATAATGATATACAGAAGATACACAAATTAAAAAAACGTTATCCCCTTATTGTACACAAGAGAGATACCTCTAGGAAAAATCAAAACGATCGAAAATATATACCAAAACAACACAATAAAAGTAAAAGTAGAAGAAGAACTAACCGACCCTATTTACAACTCCTTAATTAAATTTTTAAAAGACAGCAAATTATCATTATAATTCTCTAAAAATTATTTAGTTAATCTTGTTACCTTTGTCTTAAACCATTTGTATAACTTCCTCCTCCCCGTGACCTAGTGTTGTTGTGGTTTATATAAATAAATGCCTTGATAGGTCCCTAGGCGAGAAGAGTGTGTCCCTGTTCTCCTAATATCGATGTAATAATCTTTTATTTTGATAGGGCATTTAGGTAAAAATTATAATGATGACTGTCTTAGTCCTTTTGTGTCTGGCTGTGTGACGATAAGTCTAAGCCAAAAAAAAAAAAAAAAAAAAAAACATAACCGACCCTATTGAAGGTGACAATGGAATAATAAAACAAGGATATTACCTGAGTCCTCTATTATTCAACCTGATTATGGATGAAATAATAAAAAATAAGAACTAAAGAACTAAAAATAATCATCTGCTGTGCAGACGACGCAATACTACTCTTTCAAAGTAAAAATGATTTACAACGTATGCTGCACCAATTTCACATAAGCGCCAGAAAATTTAACATGTTAATTTCCCCAAAAGAGACAAAATGGTTACAACAGCAAATTTACTAAGATGTTAATTGGAGCTGGAAGGTCATATAATAGAACAAGTGTTAGAGCTTAAATATCTAGGCATCACATTATCTAGCTACGGAAAGCTCGAAACTAAAGTGGAAGACCCAGTGAATAGAGCAAACAGAGCCACAGGCTGCCTAAATGAACATTATGAGGAAATAACAATATCGGAAAAGAAACGAAAGGCAGAATTTACAAAACAGTCATCAGACGAATAATGACATACGCGGCAGAAACAAGATCTGACACATAGAGGACAAAAAGGATATGACACAGCAGAGATGAAAACACTTGGAAAAATGGAGATGGTAAGACACTATGGGACAGAGCTAGAAGTACAGATATACGACGTAGATGCAAGGTGAAGAACATCAAGAACTGGTTTAGAAATAGAAGAGTAGAATGAAACGATCATATATGCCGAATGATAACAAATAAAACAATAAAGACGACAAGAGACGGTTAACCCATAGGAAGACGATCAGTAGAACGACCACGAAAACGATGGAAAGGCAACTTACTGGAGGCACATTGAAAAACAGACAGAGTTATGTCTATATAAAAATAAAAAGTAGAAGAAGAAGAAGATACACAGGATAAACATTAAAATAGTTGCAGGAAAGATAAAATAAATCAGTCACATTAATGTAGAATAGCAGAGGACAGAGTGTTTAGAGAAAATAATGAATGTCATATTAATGTAAAATAGCAGAGGAGTATTTGTCATAGCTTTGGACAAGTGCCCAATTGAAAAAAGAACACAGGTCGTTCAAAAAAGACGGAACTCTAGAAAGAAAATAGAATAGATTAAAACAAATAAAAGCATAAACATGTCTTTTTCTACTTTTTTAATATTGAAGATACGTAAATAGAACATTGAATTAAAATGTAACCTTTGATATCTGTGATAAACCCATGACCTGAACAGTGGCGCCGGTGTATGTAGTTAAGATTGTTTACACTTATTTTAACTGTTTATTTTTTTATTATCTATATATGAGTTGTGACATATATTACAAACTTATTTATTTTCCACAAAGAGGCTCTTTAGAACCTAAAATTATTACTATACAAATCTGATTTGACATATCTTCAAAAAGTAATACACGGCATGTAAAATTTAAATTTTTAATAAAAAGTAAAAGATTACGCATTACTTATGGGGTTTAAAAAACGAGCCTTTAGAAAGATTGAAGTACTAATAAGACCACCGCAATCGGGCATACCCCGGGTAATGATTAATTAATTAATCGGTTAATTCTTCAGTCACCCCTTTAATATGATTTTGTCAAATTGGTCTTTTCAACTATTCTAATAACATATGTCTATAACTGTTAAGGGTATATCTAAAAATCAAGAAACTTTACTTTACTTAAACTTATCAGACATATGAGTTAAACACGAATCTAACTAATTTCTAGCTAAACATTCAGACCTAAACCCAGAGCTAAACATTCAGACCAGACTCTCCTCTCAGTGTCTTGCAAATGTTTTTTGGCCACATTGCGAGAAGAGACAATGACAACTTAGAAAGACTAATTGTATGCGGAAACGTAGAAGGACGTAGAGGCAGAGGACGCTCACCTATCCGATGGTCAGATCAAGTACAGAAAGCCACTGGAGAGACGTTTTCCGAGTCCATGAGAGCAGCCCAAAATCGCAAGAGATGGAGAGAATTGACAGCTTGCATTGTAGGAAATCACGATCCTCAGCAATGAGGAAACGACAAGAGAGAAAACTAATTTCTAGTATAGGAAACACATATAGGGCCTAACCTAGGGTATTTGGTATATAGCTGATCGCTGAAAACCACATTATAGATATAGACATACTATTTCTATCGGAAAAAAAGCAAAAAATAACTCAAGGTAAGAAAGGACAAAACCAGTCAGCTGAGAGAACCTTTTAACGATTTTGAGCTTGGATCTACCATCTACATATTTAATGAAAAATAATACAAATACCGACATTAAGGATCTGAGCACAAAGCTTATTACGAAATCTGGACCAAAAACACTACAATGGCTTATCCAGATGATGAACAACTGTATTCAAATTAGGAGATACCCAAAGTCTAGAGACAAGCCAAAGTTGTTACCTTGCTTAAACCTGGCAAAAACTCCAACGACCACAAAAACTATTGGCCAATATCTTTATTTTGTCAGCTATTCAAAGTGATGTACATTACAAATACTAAATCAAAGATGGGTACAAAAAATATCGGGAATCAGTGGTGGTATTTTTCAATCTAAATGCCGCTTACGACATCTTAAGTTACAGAATATTTTTTCAAAAACTATATGGTATCCCCTTAGATAACAAACTCACTTATATTGTCTGCGTATGCCTACACAAGAGAATATTTTTTGTATCACTCAATGGTAAGAATAGCAGATGAAGAACGGTCTCGCTTGGGGTAGCATAAAGACACCTACACTGTATAACATTTAACAAACGAACGATCCATACCGGTAGATACTAGGACTTCTATTATATAGACGATACACCTATTATTGCACAATAAAAATAAACTATGAATCAATTTTCAGCCAAAACCCCTGAAAAGCTCGTGTGTGCTCCTTCAATTTTCCTAAAATAGACGCTTTCACAAAACTGAACATCCAATAATGTCATGAAATTGTTGAACGTAGACTCCCTATAAATTCCTTGAAAATAGTTTGTATCGCACGGGGTCAGTCACAGATTATTGTTTAAAACTAAAAGGTAAATTGAGGACCAGAAATAATATTGTTCGCAAGCTTGTTAGCTAAAAATGAGGTGCACATCCTTCCGCCCTTAAAACATTGACACTTGCGCTATATGCATCTGCTGCCGAATATACCACTTTAGACAAATTAACCATTCTTTCTTTTTGTGCACACTCCTACCAAGTTTAACACAAAAATATCTATTGTAGCTCTTAACCATATTTATTTTGAGATAACCTTTTATCGAGATATCATATGTAGTACACAAATAAGACCAGAACTAAAATAATAAAAAAGCTTTATACAAGATATCGCAGAAGATTGAATGAAATAAAATTAGTTTTTATTAATCGGATGCTTACATAAAACGTACAAAGACATACTCACGTAAACAAAATATATTACGAAATTTCTGTAATTAAAAAAAAACATCGAGTGCGGCATTGAACTAATAAAATTATATTAAATAAAAGAACAACATTTTTAAAAATGCAGAAAAATAAAATTTCCTATGCAACCGAATATTCCATTAAATAATAAGCCCAAATCCTTTTGTATCTATATACCTGTTTTTAAACTAAGTTACCTTTTAGTACGTAGTTATACCAGGTAATAAGATATCCTCTGTTACTCAGTGTAATGCGTATTAGATTGCACTGTCTACGAACATTAGATAAAAATAAGGATATATGAACCGTTCAGGGTATGTGTTAAAAATATACGGTATAATCACACAGTTGCCAAACTCTCAGAGCTTACTTAAACCGATAAACGTATGGTTCAAATATACATTGAAGAAGATCTGTACGACCCCTATAATATATACACGTGAACTAAACGATATACATTTATGATACAGGGGTATTTACGGGCACCAAAAATTTTTTATAAATTATTAAACTATACATGTTGATGAATCGACACAACCAATATTATGGAATGGTCAAGTGAGCTCCGTATATCGGTATCCACTTGACCACGGAGCTCAATTGAACCTGAATTTTAACATGGGCGGAGTCCACTTTATGCCGTAGATATATATATATATATATATATATATATATATATATATATATATATATATATATATATATATATATATATATATATATATATATATATATATATATATATATATATATATATATATAGATATATATATATATATATATATATATATATATATATATAGATATATATATATATATATATATATATATATATATATATATATATATATATATATATATTGTGACAATTGGGGTTTATAGAAAATAATTTATAAGTTATATACTACATAATATTAGATATAAAAAAGTATTTGATTATTTTAAATAAGTTATATACTAGAGAAATTTATAAAAATATATTTATGTGAGGGCATTTTAAGAAATTAGCATATAATAATTGTAAAAAGTTGTATTTTAGTAATTATAATGTGGTAGATACTTTTAAGTGAGCCATGTGACTAGGCAACCAACTATACAAACTCTGTCTCCAAGTTGACATTTTAGGAAATAATTGGGAATATAAAGTGGGGTTATAATAATATATTGTTTGAATTGTGTATTTTATTAAATTAGAGTGTTAGTTACTAATTTGAATGTTTATTCTGATCTGAAAAGCCTAAATGTCAACAAAATTATCAATGGAACATTAACGAATTCTCCAGAGTGCAGAGTGTGACCATTGTTTACAGTCGAACATTTTCGAAATAATGATTATGGCGGTGGATCGAACAGATATTTTTTTCGAGAACATCTATATGGAAGTAATGGAACAAATTGGAACATGATCTCTTACCAGATGGTTCTAGAATATCAAAAAAAGATATAAATACCGTGATTTGGATTCAAGATGGAAGTTTTTAGTCAGAAGTCAAGCAGTTTATTATGAAAGTTAGTAGATTAGTTAGTGAAGTCAATTGTTCACAGTTTTAGTAAGTCAGTCAAGCAGTTTAATAAGAAATATGAAAGTTAGTTGGAGATAGTCCAATTGTTTAATATAGTGAGTTAAATGAAAATTAAAAATTATGCATATATTTAATGCACATTTATAATTATACACAAATAATTATTGAAGATTATAAAAGTATATTAGAAGAATATTGGATGGACATTGGAAGGAATTAAAATTATATTATGATTGGAGATTAGTATAAATCAACTTATAATAATTGGATATTGGTATATTGAAAAGAAGAATAAATATAAATGGTGTTTGCTGGTGGTGTATAAATGCTGGTGAAGAAAACTATATCTTAAATTGGTAGAAGCTGATAATTGGAAAAAGTAATTTCACAAAAACAAGGATAACCGAAGTACGAAGACATTCAGTGGTGATTAGAATCTATATAGTGGAAAACAGTTCATTTAGGCATTCAGTGAAAGAAAGGTACAAAATTTTGTTAATATAATTTAGTTAGTGTCATAACAATTTCAATTTTGAAGATAGTTTGTTTAAATTTTACATTGTCTATAGAATTTAATTAGTTTTATAAGAATATCAATTTAAAGATAGTTTATTTTAAATTTACATTGGCTAGGTCAGATATATATGTGTGTTTCATAATAGTTATAATAAAGATAATTTAAAAAAGTACTTCCAAGCTAATTCTTTGAGAACCGCGATAAAAACCCTATATATTATTAAAAATACTCATTGCTCATCATTCAAACAAACAACACATCATAACAATTTGGCACCCAACGCGGTGGCTCTCTATTTAAAAGAATTAGTTTGGGAAGATAAGTGCTCTCATATAATTAAATTAATTATCAGTAGAAAGAAAAAATTATAGATTTTATTTTTAATTATATTTGAACAAGTAAAGTCTCAAAATGTCTCAAGGAAAGAAAGGTACAAGAAGCAAAAAGAATGAAGAAGATGTGGAAGTAGAAACACAACCTATACAAGAGGAGAGTTTAGTTCAAGTTCCACAAGATACTGCAGAAATGAATCCAGAAAGAGAGGAAAATGTCAATATGGCAGCTTTGATGTCATTAATGATGCAGATGAACAAGACAATAGAAGAGAATTCAAAAGAAATCAAAGAAGACATAAAAAAATTGGAAGAGAATTCAAAAGAAGTCAAAGAAGACATGAAAAAAATGGAACAGAAATTGGAAGAGAATTATAGAAAATTAGAAAAGAAAATAGAAGATAATAATAATAAAATTGTAAAACAAATGGAAAAACAAATGGATAAAAAACTTGAAGCTGCAGAGAAAAAAGTTGCAAATGAAATAAAAAGTATACGGAATGACTACAAGAAAAGGATAGACAATGAGAGGACAGAAGTAAAGAGGATTATTCAAGATAATAAAATAGATATAGAACAGAAAATAGAGTTACAGAAATGTAACTTAGAAGTAAAAATTAACGAAGACAGGAGAAACACAGAAGAAAAATTAGACGATATACAACAAAATATCCAAATAAATAGTAATCAAATAAGAAATGTGGAACAGAGAATAGATGATATTTCACAAATGAGAGACATAGGGAGACCTTACTTAAATTTAACAAATGAGACTGGGATTAAATTCTCTGGTAATATAAAAAATTTGCATCCTAGAGTATACATAAATAGTTTAAAACATAAATTAAGATTTGTGAATAATATTAATGATATTAAAGATTATATTAGAATGACATTAAATGACAATGCAGCAACTTGGTTTGCTAGTATTGAAAATGATTTAGATAACTTTCAAACATTTGAAAATAAATTTTTAAATTATTATTGGGGTGAATTAGAGCAAGCAAAGTTTAGAGAAATTCTATATTTTGGAAAGTATAATCAAAATTTAAAATCAAATATGGTAGATTATGCATTGAAATTGATAACAGTTGCAAAATATTTAGAACCACCACTTAGAGAGGATGAAACAGTCTTAAATGTATCTAGACATTTTGATGCTGATGTTGTGCAGACCGTAACTGTACAAAATATTCAAACAATAGATAGTTTTATTAATTTTATTCAAAGAATACAAAGAGGCAATATGACAAGTAATAATAACAACAGAAAAAACAATAATAACTTTCAATATAATAAAAATGATAATCAACAATATAGACAATCATATAATAATTATAGATATGGTAATAATTTACAAAATTTTAATAATAATAACAGTAATTATAATAAACAACATTTTAATAACAGTACTAATAATAATAGACAAGATTTTAACAATAGAAGAAATACAGAGCGACCTAACTATAACAGACAGGTAAATTGTGTTCGAAGGAATAGAAGCTGCGAAGACAGGGAACGAAGTACTACAAGGCAGGAAAATGTGAGTAGAAGTCATAGTAGGGAAGGACATAGGACATCAGATTCAAGTGGTCAGATACAATCTGACAATTCTAATAATCAAAATTTTGTGCAGTAAACTTTCTGAATTACAAGTTAGGCCATTGCTATTATGAAAAACCTTCTGAATTTATTTCTTTAGATGAAGAGAAAATTATTGAATCTATTAATTTAATTTATATAAATGCTTTGGCAAAAAATAAAATGATTAAGATTATGATAGATACTGGTTCAGAAAGTACTTTAGTCTCGGAGAATTCTATTTTTAATACATTAAAACTATCAGATATAATAAAGATTCCAAAAATTAAAATTATTGGTGCAAATAATAAGAAGTTGGGTGAAATTGATAAACTAGCCAATTTTAAAATTAATATTCTTAATAAAGAAATTAATATGCAAGGATTTATTGTCAAGGATTTATGTGTTGATATATTAATGGGAAATGATGAATTGGAAAAGAAGAAAGTAAAGATAGATTTTGAAGAAAAAATGGTAACTTTGGAAGGGCAAATAATTAAATTTATGCAGAAAGATGAGGTAGAAGAAGGAATAAGAGTTGATAGGATATTATTAAAAGAAAATAATGATGTTTATGAAGAAGAAATGTATTTTGATGATAGGGAAATGTCCCAAAAGAATGTAAAGAATAATTATTGTAGTGAATATTTAAGGAATGGAAATTTTAAGCAGATGGATGCCTACGAGGCGGAGTGCGTAAAATTGGAAGCAAGGAATAATGAGTACATAATGAAGAATAATGTTATTTGTAAAGAAGAAGATATGATGAAAGTTTTAAATTGCCCTGAAGAATATAAATCAATAGTCAAACACCACACAATTTAAGAACTTTACGAGGATTCATTGGAATAATTAATTATTATAAAAGGATGATACCAGATTTAAGTATAAAAGAAATTCCATTACTTGAACTACTGAGAAAAGGTGTAAAATGGAGATGAGATCAGAGAAGAGAACTAGCATTCCAAGAAATTAAAAACATTTTTCTGTCAAATTTAAAAATATATCATCCTGACTACACACAGCCATTCATATTAAGAACAGATGCATCAATAGAGAGATTATCAGGGGTATTATTACAAATACATGATGGGGTCGAATACCCAATACAATTCATTTCAAGAATTACAAAGCCACATGAAAAGGGTTACTCAGTTTCAGAATTAGAACTAGCAAGTATAATACACTGTGTCACAAAATTAAGATTTTATTTGTTGGGTAATGAATTTACTATAGAAACAGATCACCAAGCTTTAACGTCTATATTAAATAACAAATATGGAAACAGTAGAATACATCGGTGGAGTCTAATACTTAGTGAATACTGCTTTGAAATCAAATACATTTCTGGAAAATCCAATATAGTGGCAGATGCTTTATCAAGGTTAGAAAATACATCACAAAAAGGGCAGCGAACAATAAAAATTGGATTAAATCAATTAGTAGAAAGTACTGGATTATATTCTAAAGAAGAAATTATAAGAGATCAGATCAATTTGAGTGAAAAACAAAAAGTCCTTAGGAAAGATGGAGTATATTATAAAATAATAAATGGCATAGAAGTATATGTAATAACTAGAACTTTAGCAAAGAAAATATTGAAAAATTTACATAACAATTATATGCATATTGGTTCAAGAAAGCTATGGATGCTATTTAGGGACAATTATTTTGCAAAGAATGACATAAGTATAGCAAAAGAAATTACTACCCAATGCCCAATATGTCAACTAAACAAAGAAAAGAATTTAAAAAAAAACTTACTGATAGATCCATTTCATAGATAGATGGTAGATTTCTTTGTTGTGAATAAATTTGACATCATACTTGTTGAATTTTGTACATGTGGAAATTGTTGCTACCCTAAAAATCATAATTTGGGGTTAGATACAGAATTAATACTATAAAAATGTCTTTCTAATATAATAAAGTGAAAAAACTTACCAATTTATATTGATGACAGTTATTTTGAATGATTCCTAGATTTTGTCTATAAATAAACAGAACACAATATAGATTATATTTTTAATTAAGGTTATATTTTATTCTCTGATAAAATCCATTCTCCATTTGACATGACAGTTTGACCATAGAATAGCCGAACTGTGCTACGTTGTTCTCTGCTTTGATATAGACAGCGAACAGGGATGTATTTAACACATTTTAAATAAAAAAAAAAATTGATTTATTAAATTTAATAAGGTATGAGAAAATTAATATTTAAAAAAATAATAAGTAAATTATTTATTTTAAATATTATTTTGGGGTATTGTGACAATTGGGGTTTATAGAAAATAATTTATAAGTTATATACTACATAATATTAGATATAAAAAAGTATTTGATTATTTTAAATAAGTTATATACTAGAGAAATTTATAAAAATATATTTATGTGAGGGCATTTTAAGAAATTAGCATATAATAATTGTAAAAAGTTGTATTTTAGTAATTATAATGTGGTAGATACATTTAAGTGAGCCATGTGACTAGGCAACCAACTATACAAACTCTGTCTCCAAGTTGACATTTTAGGAAATAATTGGGAATATAAAGTGGGGTTATAATAATATATTGTTTGAATTGTGTATTTTATTAAATTAGAGTGTTAGTTACTAATTTGAATGTTTATTCTGATCTGAAAAGCCTAAATGTCAACAAAATTATCAATGGAACATTAACGAATTCTCCAGAGTGCAGAGTGTGACCATTGTTTACAGTCGAACATTCTCGAAATAATGATTATGGCGGTGGATCGAACAGATATTTTTTTCGAGAACATCTATATGGAAGTAATGGAACAAATTGGAACATGATCTCTTACCAGATGGTTCTAGAATATCAAAAAAAGATATAAATACCGTGATTTGGATTCAAGATGGAAGTTTTTAGTCAGAAGTCAAGCAGTTTATTATGAAAGTTAGTAGATTAGTTAGTGAAGTCAATTGTTCACAGTTTTAGTAAGTCAGTCAAGCAGTTTAATAAGAAATATGAAAGTTAGTTGGAGATAGTCCAATTGTTTAATATAGTGAGTTAAATGAAAATTAAAAATTATGCATATATTTAATGCACATTTATAATTATACACAAATAATTATTAAAGATTATAAAAGTATATTAGAAGAATATTGGATGGACATTGGAAGGAATTAAAATTATATTATGATTGGAGATTAGTATAAATCAACTTATAATAATTGGATATTGGTATATTGAAAAGAAGAATAAATATAAATGGTGTTTGCTGGTGGTGTATAAATGCTGGTGAAGAAAACTATATCTTAAATTGGTAGAAGCTGATAATTGGAAAAAGCAATTTCACAAAAACAAGGATAACCGAAGTACGAAGACATTCAGTGGTGATTAGAATCTATATAGTGGAAAACAGTTCATTTAGGCATTCAGTGAAAGAAAGGTACAAAATTTTGTTAATATAATTTAGTTAGTGTCATAACAATTTCAATTTTGAAGATAGTTTGTTTAAATTTTACATTGTCTATAGAATTTAATTAGTTTTATAAGAATATCAATTTAAAGATAGTTTATTTTAAATTTACATTGGCTAGGTCAGATATATATGTGTGTTTCATAATAGTTATAATAAAGATAATTTAAAAGAGTACTTCCAAGCTAATTCTTTGAGAACCGCGATAAAAACCCTATATATTATTAAAAATACTCATTGCTCATCATTCAAACAAAAAACACATCATAACAATATATATATATATATATATATATATATATATATATATATATATATATATATATATGTATATTGTTATGTCTTTTATTTATTTATAATTATTTATATTTGGTTGTGAATTCTTAATTTATAATGTCTTGTTCTTATCTTAATTCATTAAAAGGCACAATAATTTATATCAATTTATTTAACGAATAATACACATAATTTATATAGGCGAGCGTAACAATTAAAATCGCGGCCGCGGGTCTTCAAAATTAACTGTCCTCCATATAAAAATGTTTTATTTATATACATAAATCGTTGTTATCTCGAAAAGTCTAAAACCTTCTTGAGTAGACTGGACGGCGAAACGGTAAGGGCAAACTGGATTTCCCATCGACTCGCCTCGAACTTTGTTTTTCTAGCATCATGTGTCAGGTAGACATGACCTAGAAAAGACTTGAATCAATAGCATATCAGTAATAAACATATTTACCGTTTTTGGGTCAGAATTTATCGTAACAATATATACAAGAATTACTGGATATTAGAGACTGTCAATATAAAGAGAATCATCTCGTAATTTTCACAGTAGGGTGATCTCACATCGTAGCGATATAAAAACCAAAAAAATAAATGCATGTGCATTGACAGAACATGCATTAACGTTGAAACATGAATTTAATTTCGAGGATTCCTGTATTTTGGCAAAGGAAAAGAACCATTCAAAACGTGTTTTCTTGGAAATGTGTTCCATAAAATCGAGTACATCTTGCATCAATAAAAAGTCAGACATAGATAAACTGAGCAACATTTATTGTTACTTACTGGAAAAACATCCAAAATAAAATTAATATCTACCTGCACCCGTATCCACACAAATTACAGTTATAAGCATAACATGTTGCATACCATTAAGACAGGTTTAAAAATTAAAATCACCTAAGATGGGCCTCTAGTATTTCTTAAAAGGAAATATGATATTAAGTACACCTAATTACTTTTTAATCATAGGATTTTTTCTTTTTGTTCTCTATGTGCCAGAGTTAAAACACACCAGTAAAAGATGACAACAAAATTTTTACTATTTTTACCTAAATTTTAAAGAATTTTAAAATGTATTTTGTCCACTATTTTATATTTTATGTGTGTGTTATTAATGTTGAGTGTCTATGCTTTTATAAATAATCTCAACGACTAGTAAGTTGCACTGAAGATTTGTGATATTTTATAAATATTTACACTTTTTCTGATTACAGTGTCTTGAAAAAGGAATAAAACCATTCCGAAAGCTAGATAAAAAGTCATAAGAGTGTTTCATTATTAACATCCCGGCCAATTTTCTGACTGCAACCCTAATAAACTGTGTTGTTTGTATATGTATATATATATATATATATATATATATATATATATATATATATATATATATATATATATATATATATATATATATATAGATCTAGCGGTTAATGTGGGCCCCGTACTAACACGGTATTATACTAACTCCAGGAGAATATACACCGTGTATATCATTATCTGGGTAGCGCTTTATGTAGACTCCGACCAACACGTAGGATTAAATGGACTCCGTAATAGGTTAAAACACTTTTGGGATCCGTATGTATTTTTTCGCGTACAGAACTAAACTCCTCCGATATTGACAATAATTTGATTAGTCGTAGATTTTTAAATTTTACAGCAGGTACGTTTTGGAACTTAAAATTTATTTAAATATCAATCAATTTAGTCATCCCGAAATTTCACAAATACTTGGTTAATGTAGTTAAATATTTTATGGTGGTAATTTATATTACTTGCTTTAATTATTTTTAAACTTAAGTTAGTGTCTGTTATAAGCTTGGAAAAGGCAATTTTTATGTATTAGTATTTTTTTTAATGCATTGACACTGAAAAATTTGTTATATAAATATACGTTCCGATGTTTCGATTGCTACGTTTTATGATATACAATATTTGTTTCATAAAGTAGTAAAATTTAAATTATAATAATTTATAAATCAATCTTAAAATTATAATTTTTTACTGTCTAATTTCAATATTTCGATTTTTAAATGTAGGGAATTCAATATCTTACTATAATACTTTAGATACACATATATTATACATGGATACACTTGTAACAGATACTAAAATAATAAGGAGGCATAACACCTAATTTCGCTTTTATCTATAAATGTATCGTATAACGTAACGTAGCAATCAGTAGTGAGTCATTACTCAGATAAAATATTTCGGTGACTTTATGGTAATTTGATTCTAGCCAACATATTTATTACAATTATTACATATAATATGTTCGGTCTTATTATTTTAAAAAATACTTTGTCGCTTGTAAATTTTGTATATTTCGTTGTCAGGCATACGAGTATTTTATTTTTAATTTAGAAGTAAATGTATATATAATATTCTTTTTTCTGTCACTTATTTTAAATATGGTTCACTTATATTCTTCTTGATTATTTATTTTTATTCGTAATACTTATAACGTACGTAATAACGTACCCGTTGTTGCAAAAAGCAACAACGGGTACGAAAGATATCATGTATCAGGGGTGGTATTTGTCAATCTAAATGCCGCCTACGACACATTAAATTAGAGGACATTTCTCCAAAAACTGTATGACAAACTGTAAACATCATTTTATCCGCGTATATCTACAGAACAGAAGATTTTTCGTATCATTCAATGGTAATATGGAGAACGCAGACAAACGGTCTCGCTTGGGGTAGCGGAATGGCACCTACACTGTTTTACATTTACACAAATGATCAACAGATACCAGTAGATACTAGAGTTTTCATGTAGACGATACATTGCACAACCAAAAACTTTTGTTGCTAAAGTGAAGAAAAATCTAAATCATGCCTTAAACACAATAAAAATAGACTATAAATCATTTTTAAGCCAAACCCCGGAAAAACTCAGGTCTGGTACTTTAATGTCCCCAACACAGACGTTTTCACAAATCTGAACATCCAATAGTGTCATGAAATCCTTATACTCTGGACTTGCTATAAATACCTTGAAGATAGTTTGTATTACACTTAGTCATTCACAGAACTTTGTTTAAAACTAAAAGGCACAGGACCAGCAGTAATATTCTCCGCAAACTTGTCAGCTAAAAATGAGAAGCACATCCTTCCACCCTTAAAACGTAAACGCTTGCATTCTATGCTTCTGCTGCCGAATATACCTTGCCAGTATGAATGACACCAACACATATTTAACACGTAGATTTAGCTATAAATTAGTCATTCAAATTCAGCGGATATTAAGACTCGCATCCATACATAAGCTCTACAATATCGTAGCTACCAAGACACCTAATTTTCGAAAATAAGTAGCTAAAGAACAAAAGAAACAAAATCTAGATTAGCAACATGTACTTCAAGAATACAAGCCCATTTTATGACTAAAATCGAGAAAAAACTGGCCAGATCAACACATGTGCAAGATATACCAAAAAAAAATAAGCTAATCCTCGCCATCTAAACCCTCGGGAGGACTCTTGCCTGCAAACACCGGTTAACTTGTGTGAATGTGGGGTGGTCAAAGATTCTTCACACCTTCTTAGTTGACTTTGCCATTTAAATTGCTCTTCTCTGAAGGCACACGGTTAAATTATTTAAACTGAACATGTAAAGTACAGTCTTATAAAAATCATTGCAAATTTGACACTAACTCCACTTATATTGATTAAATATTACCTCTAAATTACCTTACCATTCAGAAGTATGTAATATTGGTAAAGTGGTATATTCTGGCTAGATAAATTAAGCATTCTTTCCTTTTTTGCGGACTACTATCCATTTTTACACAAAAATATCTATTTTAGCACTTAGATATTTATTTTAAGATAACCTATCCAGAAGAAGCTACAAGATATCGTAAAACAATAGATGGATGAAATAAAACAAGTTCATATTAATCGGATTGTTAAATAAAACGTATAAAGATATACTAACGTTAACAAAATGCATTAGGAAATTTCCGCATATGAAAAAAACATCCAACTTGGTAACGAAATCCTTTTGTATCTATAAAGCTATTTTTAGAAAAGCACGTACCTACCAAAAACAGGTATTTGGTAGTATACATATCTATTACATACTGTAATGCGTATAAATGATAACAAAAATAAGGACTAATGAGTCCGTATGAACCGTTTAGAATATACGCTGAAAATATACGGCTTAATCGCATAGTTGCCAAACTATCAGAGCTTACTTAAACCGATATACTTATGGTTCCAATATACAGTGAAAAAGATCTGAACGACCCCTATAATATATACACGTGAACTAAGCGATATACATTTATGATACAAGGGTACTTATGGACTCTACAAAATTTTTAAAAATTATGAAACTATACATGTTAACGAATCGACGCAGCCAATATTATGAAATGGTCAAGTGAACTCCGTATATCGGTGTCCACTTGAGCACCACGGAGCTCACTTGAACCTTAATTTTAACATGGGCGGAGTTTACTTTATGCCGTAGATATATATATATATATATATATATATATATATATATATATATATATATATATATATATATATATATATATATATATATATATATATATATATATATATATATATATATCTACGGCATAAAGTGGACTCCGCCCATGTTAAATTTCAGGTTCAATTGAGCTCCGTGGTCAAGTGGATACCGATATACGGAGCTCACTTGACCATTCCATAATATTGGTTCTGTCGATTCATCAACATGTAGAGTTTAATAATTTATAAAAATTTTTTGGAGCCCGTAAATACCCCTGTATCATAAATGTATATCGTTTAGTTCACGTGTATATATTATAGGGGTCGTACAGATCTTCTTCAATGTATATTTGAACCATACGTTTATCGGTTTAAGTAAGCTCTGAGAGTTTGGCAACTGTGCGATTATACCGTATATTTTCAGCATATACCCTGAACGGTTCATATGGGCTCCTTATTTTTATCTACTGTTCGTAGACAGTGTAATCTAATACGCATTACACTGAGTAACAGAGGATATCTTATTACCTGGTATAACTACGTACTAAAAGGTAACTGGTTCTTTAAAAACAGGTATATAGATACAAAAGGATTTGGGCTTATTATTTAATGGAATATTCGCTTGCATAGGAAATTTTATTTTTTCTGCATTTTTAAAAATGTTGTTCTTTTATTTAATATAATTTTATTAGTTCAATGCCGAACTCGATGTTTTTTTTAATTACAGAAATTTCGTAATATATTTTGTTTACGTGAGTATGTCTTTGTACGTCTTATGTAAGCATCAGATTAATAAAAACTAATTTTATTTCATCCAATCTTCTGCGATATCTTTTATAAAGCTTTTTTATTATTTTAGTTCTGGTCTTATTTGTGTACTACATATGATATCTCGATGAACGGTTATCTCAAAATAAATATGGTTAAGAGCTACAATAGATATTTTTGTGTTAAAATTGGTAGTAGTGTGCACAAAAACAAAGAATGGTTAATTTGTCTAACAAGGTATATTCGGCGGCAGATGCATATAGTGCAAGCGTCTATGTTTTAAGGGTGGAAGGATGTGCACCTCATTTTTAGCTGACAAGCTTGCGAACAATATTATTTCTTGTCCTCAATTTACCTTTTAGTTTTAAACAATAATCTGTGACTGACCCCGTGCGATACAAACTATTTTCAAGGAATTTATAGGGAGTCTACGTTCAACAATCATGACAATATTGGATGTTCAGTTTTGTGAAAGCGTCTATGTTAGGGAAATTGAAGGAGCACGCACTAGCTTTTCAGGGGTTTTGGCTGAAAATTGATTCATAGTTTATTTTTATTGTGCAATAATAGGTGTATCGTCTATATAATAGAAGTCCTAGTATCTACCGGTATGGATCGTTCGTTTGTGTAAATGTTATACAGTGTAGGTGCCTTTATGCTACCCTAAGCGAGACCGTTCTTCATCTGCTATTCTTACCATTGAGTGATATAAAAAATATTCTCTTGTGTAGGCATAAGCAGACAATATAAGTGAGTTTGTTATCCAAGGGGATATCATATAGTTTTTGAAAAAATATTCTGTAAGTTAAGGTGTCGTAAGCGGCATTTAGATTGAAAAATACCACCACTGATACCCGATATTTTTCGTACCCATCTTTGATTTAGTATTTGTGATGTACATTACTTTGAATAGCTGACAAACTAAAAATTTCGGCTGATAGTTTTTGTGGTCGTTGGAGTTTTTGCCAGGTTTAAGCAAAGTAACAACTTTGGCTTGTCTCTAGACTTTGGGTATCTCCTAATTTGAATACAGTTGTTCATCATCTGGATAAGCAATTGTAGTGTTTTTGGTCCAGATTTCGTAATAAGCTTTGTGCTCAGATCCTCAATGTCGGTATTTGTATTATTTTTCATTAAATATGTAGATGGTGGATCCAAGCTCAAAATCATTAAAAGGTTCTCTTAGCTGACTGGTTTTGTTCTTTCTTACTTTGGGTTATTCTTTGCTTTTTTTTCGATAGAAATAGTATGTCTATATCTATAATGTGGTTTTCAGCGATCAGCTATATACCAAATACCCTAGGTTAGGCCCTATATGTGTTTCCTGTACTAGAAATTAGTCAGATTCGTGTTTAGCTCATATGTCTGATAAGTTTAAATAAAGTAAAGTTTCTTGATTTTTAGATATACCCTTAACAGTTATAGACATATGTTATTAGAATAAAAAGAGAAATCAAACGATTTCTACTTAGCGAAACCGAATTCAAATCTTTGTTCAGTGGCTATACCGTTCTGAAGAGACTTAAGGAGGTCGAAATACGTATCAACGGTTGTTGCTGCACTTTATCAAAACAAAAATCTAATACCGTCATTCTGTTTTGTTATTAGAATAGTTGGTCCTAAAAAGGACCAATTTGACAAAATCATATTAAAGGGATGACTGAAGAATTAGCCGATTAATTAATTAATCATTACCCGGGGTATGCCCGATTGCGGTGGTCTTATTAGTACTTCAATCTTCCTAAAGGCTCGTTTTTTAAACCCCATAAGTAATGCGTAATCTTTTACTTTTTATTAAAAATTTAAATTTTACATGCCGTGTATTACTTTTTGAAGATATGTCGAATCAGATTTGTATAGTAATAATTTTAGGTTCTAAAGAACCTCTTTGTGGAAAATAAATAAGTTTGTGATATCTGTCACAACTCATATATAGATAATAAAAAAATAAACAGGTAAAATAAGTGTAAACAATCTTAACTACATACATCGGCGCCACTGTTCAGGTGATGGGTTTATCACAGATATCAAAGGTTACATTTTAATTCAATGTACTATTTACGTATCTTCAATATTAAAAAAGTAGAAAAAGACATGTTTATGCTTTTATTTTTTTAAATCTATGCTATTTTCTTTCTAGAGTTCCGTCTTTTTTGAACGACCTGTGTTCTTTTTTCAATTGGGTACTTGTCCAAAGCTATGACAAATACTCTGTCCTCTGCTATTCTACATTAATATGACTGATTTATTTTATCTTTCTTGCAACTATTTTAATGGTTATCCTGTGTATCTTCTTCTTCGTCTACTTTTTCTTTTCATATAGACATAACTGTCTGTTTTTCAATGTGCCTCCAGTAAGTTGCCTTTCCATCGTTTTCGTGGTCGTCCTACTGATCGTCTTCCTATGGGTTAACCGTCTCTTGCCGTCTTTATTGTTTTATTTGTTGTCATTCGGCTTATATGATCGTTTCATTCTACTCTTCTATTTCTTAACCAGTTTTTGATGTTCTTCACCTTGCATCTACGTCGTATATCTGTACTTCTAGCTCTGTCCCATAGTGTCTTACCATCAATTTTTCTAAGTGTTTTCATCTCTGCTGTTTCATATCCTTTTTGTCCTCTCTGTGTCAGATCTTGTTTCTGCCGCGTATGTCATTATTGGTCTGATGACTGTTTTGTAAATTCTGCCTTTCGTTTCTGTTTCGATATTTTTATTTCTTCATAATGTTTCATTTATGCAGCCTGTGGCTCTGTTTGCTCTATTCACTGGGTCTTCCACTTTAGTTTCGAGCTTTCCGTAGCTAGATAATGTGATGCCTAGATATTTAAGCTCTAACACTTGTTCTATTATATGACCTTCCAGCTCCAATTAACATCATATTAAATTTTCTGGCGGTTATATGAAATTGGTACAGCATACGTTGTAAATCATTTTCACTTTAAAAGAGTAGTATTGCGTCGTCTGCACAGCAGATTATTTTAATTTG
The DNA here is from genome assembly GCF_040954645.1 of Diabrotica undecimpunctata. Taxonomy (NCBI): domain Eukaryota; kingdom Metazoa; phylum Arthropoda; class Insecta; order Coleoptera; family Chrysomelidae; genus Diabrotica; species Diabrotica undecimpunctata. The sequence goes on along the minus strand of NC_092807.1, from coordinate 70,260,588 downwards.
TTTTTCTTCCATTTGGTATCCTTTTTTAGTTCTTATTTTTTATTATTTCATCCATAATCAGGTTGAATAATAGAGGACTCAGGTAATATTCCTGTCTTATTCCATTGTCACCTTCAATAGGGTCGGTTAGTTCTTCTTCTACTTTTACTTTTATTGTGTTGTTTTGGTATATATTTTCGATCGTTTTGATTTTTCCTAGAGGTATCTCTCTTGCGTACAATAAGGGGATTACGTTTTTTTAATTTGTGTATCTTCTGTATATCATTATTTCTTTTGTGTATTAAAAATTAAATTTTGGTTATTATTTCTTAAGATTCTCTTAACGTGTTTATTAATTGTCTTGTTTTATGTGTATCAAGATATGTGTGTCATGATAGATTGTAATGCATATTTCATTTAATGTAATTAAAGTGCTCTTTGCGTTTGCCTATTACTTTCTCACTTCCTTAGCGATAGGTCTGTTTTTCCTCATCGATAACCTTATCCTCGCTCGATACAGCTATTTTAACCCTCTATAGCCCCGTGTGTAGTCAAGGTAACAAAGTAGTTTTTGATGCAGAAAACTTTTTTAAAACAATTTCCGACTCTAGTATGCCCTCTGTTAATTTCAGGCAATATTTGGTTATACATTTTAATACACTCTATGAACCTATGACAAAACCTATATGGAAATGTTTAACAGTATGTCAAATGGACATGACTGCCTTATTAGTTTGTATTTTCGATCGTGATTTATTGTTATAAATTGTGTACAATTTATATAAAAATACATACAGAGGCATTATATCAGCATTTAGATATTGATTACCGTTGACATTTGTTTATTTTATTGTGTTGTTTCAGTACTGTGATAAAAAACAGGTATGTTGCTTTGAATCCACACTTTACCATATTATTTTAAATTATTTCTTTAAGATGGATACAAAAACGTTCTACGGGAAAAGCAGTAAATATCCGAGGAATCCAAAGACTCTGACTTTGATAGTGATAATAAGAAAGTAATAATAAATTTTCCAGGTACCCAGATATTAATCGATCCAGAATCAAATAAAATGGAAAATGAAGACGATTTGTACGAAGCAAATTTAGACCAGGATACCAATTTAGATTTAGACTAAGATGAAGATGAGGGCGATACCGATAAAACTGAAAAACACACTGAACAAAATGTGCTCAAAAGGTCAAAAATGATCGTAAAAAACATTCAGTGGAAGAGTGGTTCTCGAACAGTATTTCCAATTCCAGAATGGAAAGGTAATTTACCAACATGCAAATTATTAGAACCGGAATCCCCTCTACATTATTTTAAAAAGATGATATCTACCAATATGCTGGAAAACATAGTAGAACAAAGTAATTTGTATGCACTGCAAAAGAATATAAATAAACCATTCAATATGACACTAGCAGAATTAAACCAATTTATTGGATCTGTTCAACTGATGTCAATATATGGCTTGTCAAGGACAAGATCATTTTGGCAGAAGGAAACACGTATTGCTCAAATAGTCGATACTATATCTAGGAATCGCTGGGAAGAAATAAAAACTAAAACGCATTTCAATAATAACGAAAATATGGTCAACAATAATGATAAGTTATACAAAATTAGACCATTCATCAACGGTCTATTTTAAAATTTTCAAAGTATTCCAATGAGTGAAAAATTGTGTATTGATGAACAAATGATACCATTCAAAGAGGCACATTCTTTAAAACAATATATGAAGAACAAACCCAAATAATGGGGATACAAGGCATTTGTTTTGTGTGATAGCAATGGTATTGTTTATAACTGGGAATTATATACAGGAACTGTTAAAGATCCCCTTCATTTACCTAATGTAGACACCAGCGGTAATGTAGTAATAAGATTGTGTGAGATAATCAAACCAAACAAATACTATAAAGTATATGTTGACAACTGGTTCAATGGCATTCAGTTGCAGATTAAAATAGAAAAACGTGGACTGCAATGTTTGGGAACTGTTCTTCCAAACAGATTGCCTTATTGCCATTTTTCTGATGACAAGAATATGAAGAAACAGGGCAGAGGTACTGTAGAAGAAAAGCACGCTACAGTAGATGGCATAAGACAAACAGCGTTAAAGTGGTACGATAATAAACCGGTTCATTTGCTTAGTACATTTGTTGGTTCTAAGCCTACTTCGTTAGTCAAGAGGTGGGATAAGAAACAAAAATCTAGAATTATTGTATGCTGTCCAAATTCAGTACAATTTTATAATAAATTTATTGGAGGTGTCGATCTTATGGATTCACTAATTGCTCTTTACCGAACAGACATAAGATCTAAAAAGTGGCATCTAAAAATATTTTTTCACCTTCTGGATTTAGCTGTTGTTAACAGCTAGTTGTTGCATCGTCGTGATTGCGATTACTTTGAAATTAAAAAGAAAAACCAGTACGCTACATAAGTCCCACTTATGTAGCGTACTGTTAGCAAGCAATGATCAGATCAAAAACAAAGGACGTCCCAGGCTCAGTAAAATTGAGAACGAAATTGTAAAAAAACAGAGGAGAGGATCTACTGCTATTGTACTACCAAAGGAAGTTAGGCTTGACCAAACCTTCCACTGGCCAGTAATTTCTGAAAAAAAGGAAAGATGCAAAAACCAGGATGCTGTAATACTTCTAAAGTAATGTGCGATAAATGTAAAGTTGCTTTATGTTTTAGAACTAACTACAAATATTTGTTTTTTTGAATGACATAATAAATAAGTATATAACTTAATTCGTTAGTTTTTGCTAAACATTCCCAAAACTCTCCCCAAACGAAATTTAAAAAATCTAAAAAAATTACTAGTTGTTGTAAATGGATATTTGAGCACATATACAAATTAAAACATTTTATAAACAAACAAGTTTACAAAAAAGTCGGGCAATAGAGGGCTAAGATATTTATATTTCACTATATGCTCTATCATTTGGTTTTCATTTATAATTTGCACCTATGACGAAATTTAGAATATCTAAGATCTGGTGCTTTCATATGAAACTGAAATAAAACACTTGTTAGATAATATTTATTCGTTTTGAGTACACTTTTCTTAGAACCTAGTATTTAAAAAAATAAATATTTGTCTGTCAACAAATTTCTTTATAAAAGTACGAGGCACTATTCTCATGCTGTGAGCTTTGCTGCTCTGTTACTTTTATAACGCTTAAGCTATTTTTAATTTATTGTCAATATTTTTGAGGTGTGTTATCTTAAATGATCATTTTTAAGGTTAGTACGTTTGATTAAATGAAATTGACATCAATTTGATAGTTTCCATTTTATTAGTGCTGATGGTATATGACTAGCATCTGTTGGTACTATATATCAATTTCAACATGTGGAAGTGAGAGCACTCTCTTGTTAGTAATTTCAGCGTAAATTTTGACAAAACCAGAAATAACCCATATTATTCTCCCCGTGTGATCTTAGTATTTCCGTTGATTAAATAGTATAGGGTATCCAATATCAATATCTAATGTTGTAAAGTAACGTTTTTAAATGCACACTTTAGATACTCTGTTTTTGTTTACCTTATTTTTAGACCTTTTTGCTTAAGCACCCATCTCCATTGTCTCAATCATTAATTCAATTATCTCTCCTTATCTCTTACTAACACCACATCGTTAGCATATATAAGGCACCAAGGGATATCTCCTTAACATGTTTTCGTTAATTTTTCCAACACTAATTAGAAGAGATAAGGGATTAGCACTGACCCCTGATGCAATACTATTCTCAAATGAAATTTATCAGTCTTACCCTCACTTGTTCTAACATTAGTTTTCCATTACTTGCCTTATGATAAAAATTGCATCCGTTGTTGATATGCCTTGCACGAATTTAAACTGATTTCCTAATATTTCTGTTTCTTCCTCTATCTGATTTCTACTATCAATTATTCTCTCCCACAGTTTCATGGTGTGACAGAGTAGTTTTAGGGCTCTATAGTTTGTACAGAGTTTAACATCTACTTTGTTTTTGTATACAGGTACTAAAATGCTACTTCTCCATTCATCCGGTATTCGCCTTACTTTCAAAATTCTATTAAATAGTCCTGTTAGCCAACTTGTTCCTGATTTTCCTAATGCTGATCATATATATCCAGGGATGCCATCAGGACCTATGCCTTTTCTTTTTTCATCTTATGTAGCTCTTGAATTACTTCCGCGGTCGTCATTTTCGGCACCATTGCTATTACTGTCTCTGTTGCCTCTATAGATGCTTTCTCAAACTCTTAGTTTAATTGGTCGTTAAAGAACTCCTTGTAGCTATTTTTTAGATCCTTTTCTTGCATAAATAGTTTAATGTATTTATCTCGTATACATTTAATCTGATTAAAATCTTTGGTTTTCTTTGCTCCACTTTTAACAATTTTGTATATGTTTTTTTCTTAGTACTCAGTTCATTGTAAAGCTTTTCATGCGCTGCTACCTTAGATTGTGCTACCGCACATTTGCTTCCTCTTTATCTATTTGATACTTTTGATAATCTTATTCTGATATTTTTTCTTGTCCCTCCTTATATAATCTTCTCTTGTCTTTTATATTGTCTTAAACATCGTCTGACTATCTATATTTACCAATTTTTAAGTCAATTTTCTGAGATTTTTTCAAGTATTTTAGTTACACCCTCTTTAATAATTTTTGACACATTTCTCCAAATTTCATTATGACCTTTTTCCATATTCCAACACATTCTTTTTTTATTTCTGTTCTAAATTGAACTACTTTGTCGCTTGTTAACGTCAATTAATTGTTTTTGTGACTCTCCTCGATATTTTGGTTTTATTTCATATTTTACTTGTATATCTAGTACCAGCACTTTATGCTGTTGGCTTACAGTTTCACTAATTATTACTTTAGAGTCTTTACATAAGGGATTGGCTTACGATCCATATTTGGAATTGATTTTGTCTGCTTTTAAATTGGATAAGTTGGCTTTCTCTTTTCTAAAAGCATGTACTAACAGTGGACTAGGTATGGCCACTGTTAGTACATGCTACTGCTAATTCCAGCATATTATCTGCCATATTATTTGCTGCTAATAGCATTCTAATATTTCATCTATAGATTAAATCCGTATAACAAATAGATATTTTTCACTTTCTCGGAGTAATAATATTCTAACATACAAAATCCTATTAAATTGCCAAAACCTTCCTTGCATATTTTATTCACTTATAAGGGACAGCAGCAATATTAGTACCATAATAAGGGTATAGTCCTGGACTGGCTAATCGTTGGATAATAGGAAGCATGAGTGTAGCAGTTTTAATGTTTTCGGGACTGCTACCTGGTATGGGGGAGCAGAGATATCAGTACCAAGTTATTGCATATATGAATTGTTGCTTGAACTTTATTATTATTAAACAGCACTATATAAACAGCACTATATTCTATAACACAAGAAACACTGTTATAAAACAGTCGAATATATACAGATTCTCAATTCAAATATTCAAAAAATTAAAGAACAGCTTACTAAAATAGAAATCGCCTATTTAAAATGCAATCCATTAATGGCCCAAAGTACCAAGCACTTCTAGCATATGGTAATGATATTGATCTCATAAGAAACTCTCTCCCGTCTGCGACATCTTCAACAAAGTGAAGAGAACACGAAAAATGTTTTACTTAAAATCAACAAAATGAAAAACAAATACAAGCGAATCAACAGAAGAGAGCAATTCAATCTAGATTGTGAATAAAACAGTGATGTTTTTATCTAAGGGGACGTCATAGAATTTTTGGAGAAATTTTCTCTAATTTAATATGTCGTAAGCGGCATTTCGATTGACAAATACTACCCCTAATACCTGATATCTTTCGTACCTGTTGTTGATTTTTGCAACAACGGGTACGTTATTACATACTTTATAAGTATTACGAATAAAAATAAATAAGCAAGAAGAATGTAAGTGTACTATATTTAAACCAAGTGACAGAAAAAAGAATATTATACATACATGTACTTCTAAATTAAAAATTATATGCCTGACAACGCAAGATACAAAAAACAATGATTTAACATTGAAAACAATGATAGCTTGCACAAGCGACAAAGTATTTAAAACGATAAGGCCGAACATATTATATTATGTAATTGTAATAGATATGTTTGCTAAAATTATACCATAAGACATATTATATCTATGTGTTTATGTGTATCTAAAGTATAGTAGTATATTGAATTCCCTACATTAAAAAATCGAAATATTTAAATTAGACAGTAAAAAACTATAATTTTAAGATTGATTTATAAATTATTATAATTTAAATTTTACTGCTTGATGAAACAAATATTGTAAGTCATACACTATAGCAATCGAAACATCGGAAAGTACATTTATAATATAATAAATATTTTAGTGCCAATGTATTAAAAAAAATTCTAGTACATAAAAATGGACACTTGCCTATTCAAAGTTTATAATAGACACTAATTTCAGTTTATCTATAATTAAAGCAAGAAATATAAATTATAATTATTAAAATATTTAACTACATTAACCAAGTACGTATTTGTGAAATTTCTCGATGACTAAATTGATTGATATTTAAATAAATTTGAAGTTCCAAAACCTACCTGCTGTAAAATTTAAAAATCTACGACTAATCAAATTATTGGCAACATCGGAGGAGTTTAGTTGGGTACGCAAAGAAATGTATACGGATCCCAAAAGTGTTTTAACCTATTACAGAGCCCACTTAATCCGACGTGTTGGTCGGAGTCCACATAAAGCGCTACCCAGATAATAATATACACGGTGTATATTCGCCTGGAGTTAGTATAATACCGTTTTAGTACGGAGCTCTCATTAACCGCTAGATCTATATATATATATATATATATATATATATATAAAGGTTAATGTAAGCTCCGTTCTTAAACGGTATTATACTAACTCCAGTAGAATATACACAGTGTATATTATTATCTAAGTAGCGCTTTATGTAGACTCCGACCAACATGTAGCATTAAGTGAACTCCACAATAGGATAAACGATTTTTGGGATCCGTATTTACCATGTTGCGTACATTTCTAAACTCCTGAGATGTTGCCAATAATTGTATTAGTAGTAAATTTTCAAATTTTACAGCAGGTACATTTTAACACTTGAAATTTATTTAAATATCCATCAATTTAGTCATGAAGGAATTTCAGGATTATTTCGCTAATGTAGTTAAATATAAATTGTTAACCGACACATAACTTTATTTTACTTTTTAGTTTTAATAAACAAGGCGTAATAATAAACAAGGTAATTTATATTACTTATTTTATATATTTTTAAACATAAGAAAGTGTCTATTATAAACTTGGAAAAGTTAAGTTTCCATTTTTATTAATTAGTATTTTTTATTAAAAGGCATTGTCACATTGTAAAAAAACATTTAGTTCATAAATGTACGTAGATCGGATAGAGTAATCGTGTAACAGTTTATGAAATTAGAGGCCCCTTCGGTAGGATTATAATGTTTGTTACCCTACTAATTAAAGAAAACTCAAACAACAGGGAGATCTTTATAATTTTTGGATTACTGCAGTTTATGACATGCAATATTTGTTTCATAGCGTAGTTGAATTTAAACTACAATAATTTATAAATCAATCTTTAATAACATACTTTTTTACTGTCTAATTTCAATAGATATGTCGATTTTTAATTAAAATATTTAATGCATTAAAGTCGCGTAGAGATTTTCACTAAACATTTAATTTTAAAACTATTATAATAAAAGTCCAAGAAAAGTATAAAGTCTAGGGAATTCAATATCCCACTATGGATTTGTTTTATAGACTATCGTAAAGCGTTTCACAGAGTCAAATGGATACACTTATGACTGATACTAAAAGAATTAGGTGTACAACAACACCTAATTTTGCTTATAACTGAACTGTACGAACACACTACTGGACCATTTAAACTAACATTAAAAGAAGATTGAAAATCAAAACGAAATATAAGTATCTGGAAAAAATTTCTCAAACGATATTAATATTAAAAGGGACTTTAAAGAGCATCTGACAAAGCATGCTAAACCTTAAGGCGACTAAACCACACAAAATGGTTATTTGAGAAAAATTATAGCTCGTTCCAGAAAGAATTGTAATATAACATTAATGTAGATTAAGAAGAAACGCTGAAGAAAAAAAACAGTAGCGATTAGCCTAAATCTTCTTCTTCACGTGCCATCTCCGCGACGTAGGTTGGCAATCATCATGGCTATTCTGATCTTAGATGCTGCTGCTCTGAATAGTTCAATTGATGTGCATCCGTACCATTCCCTCAAGTTACGCTAAATACGTTAGCCTAAATAAAGAAAGGCAAAAAGAAGATGTAATTTGATGTTTTGAAAAATCTGATCTGAAAACTGTATGAAAAACATTTCATAGTATAGACATCGAGCGCGGCGATGCCTCTGCCGTCTGGCGGCCTATATCGACTTTTACTACCATTTGACTATTTGTGTACGATTTTGTGTATGGTTAAGTGGCACATCACAAAAAGTGTTTTTATTTTCTCTTTTGTTCAACAATTAAAATGTATTGCTATACTTCTAGATGTTCCAATACAATAAAGGATAATAAACATAAAGCACAGGGTACAAAATTTTATTATTTTCTATGCGCTAGTTATTATAAACACATAAGCTATATTACAAATAAAAACTATGACCACTATGAAAAAAATACGGTAGACTATGACTACATTTGTGCTTTAGCACTATAGTAAGAACAAGATAAAAATCTAAATTTCTACATAATTATATTAACAAGAAATTAATAAAACTTTTGTTCGTTATTAGTAATTTCGTTATTTTAGAATATATTATTGAACCCATTTTGTGAGCTATAGTTACATTGATACTTATGTGGCAATTAGCTGTAAAGTCATTAGTCTTTCTCACCGTATCGTATTTTCATGATATTTTTTGTAGGCAAGCGGTTTAGTTTGTGTAATATAATATACCCAATTCGTCTCATAATATTTAGTTTTCAAAACAGGTGTTACGATAATTCGGTCACATTTTTTAAATAACTTTGCAGTACATTTGAAAATAAGTCGACAGTTTTCCTTAAAGTCTTTACTTGTATATTACTCCTTGTTAAATTAATCAGTTTATTAGGTGAGCCTAGTTCGCTAGTTCTGCCATGGTATTTCATAGTTTTATTCTTATGGTTATATCAGTGCTTGTTTAAAATCTATAAATTACTAGTTTAATTTTTTTTTGTATTCCCAACATTTCTCATTAACTGCCTAATAGTGAATAATTGATCAACGATTTATTAGTTTTTCTAATTCCACACTAATAGTCTCCTATTTGATAGTTCACCTATTCACTCAATCGTTCCAGGTGTATCAGAAAAAATACTGTATATCCTAATAATTAATAGATATATAGCTTATATCGCTATAGTTTGTGCAGTACATTTTATTACCCCTTTTGTGTATGGTATGCTTTTCAGCAAGTTGGTACTTGCTTTTACTTCTAAATTGACAGATCAGCTGTTTAACTGCCTGTACTGAACTTTCTTCCTTATTTTGCAAATATATATAAAAATTAATAAAACTCTGACATACCGTTGATTAAAATATTGGATACCCTATACTATTCAATCAACGGAAATACTAAGATCACACGTGGAGAATATTATGGGTTATTTCTGGTTTCGTCACAATTTACACTGAAATTACTAACAAGAGAGTGCTCTTACTTCCACGTTCAAATTGATATATAGAACCAACAGATGCTAGTCATATACCATCAGTACTAATAAAATGGAAACTATCAAATTAATGTCAATTTCATTTAATCAAACGTACTAACCTTAAAAATGGTCATTTAAGGAAACCCGCCTCAAAAACATTGACAATAAATTAAAAATAGTTTAAGCGTTATAAAAGTAACAGAGCAGCAAAGCTCACAGCATGAGAATAGTGCCTTGTACTTTTACATAGCAATTTGTTCTCACAATTTTATAGTTTTTCGAAAAATGAACTCCGATTAAAAGATTAAAACGTCAAATAAAATGTAAAAACCTATTCATATTATTTTTAAATATAAAATCTTCAATTTAGAAATTGAACATTCTTAATAAATGTATAATCTAATATTTAAGCCTGTTTATGTTTTACAGACTTGGAAAACACTGAACAGACAAATATTTATTCTTTTATATACTAGGTTCTAAAAAAAGTGTACTCAAAACGAATAAATATTATCTACCAAGTGTTTTATTCCAGGTTCATATGAAAGCACTAGATCTTAGATATTATAAATTTCGTCATAGGTGCTAATTTGAAATGAAAACCAAATGATAGAGCATATAGTGAAATATAAATATCTTAGCCCTCTATGCCAAATTTTTTTTGTAAACTTAAGAGAAAATGTTTTAATTTGTATATGTGCTCAAATATCCATCCATTTACAACTAGTATTTTTTTAGATTTTTTAAATTTTGTTTGGGGAGAGTTTTGGGAGTATTGCCCTCAGGCAACTGTGGGCAGCAAAAACTAACGAATTAAGTTATATACTTATTTATTATGCCAATCAAAAAACAAATATTTGTAGTTGTAAAAGATAAAGCAACTTTACATTTATCGCAAATTACTTTAGAAGTATTACAGCATGCTGGTTTTTTGCATCTTCCCTTTTTTTGAAAATACGGGCCAGTCGAAGGTTTGGTCAAGCCTAACTTCCTTCGGTGGTACAATAGCAGTAGGTCCTCTCTTCCGTTTTTTTTACAATTTCGTTCTCAATTTCACTGAGCCTGGGAGGTCCTTTGTTTTTGATCTGGTCAGTTCTTGCTAACAGTACGCTACATAAGTGGGACTTAAACTGTAACAAAGGCAACTGATTTTTCTTTCAAAGTAATCGCAATCACGACGATACAACAACCAGCTGTTAACAACAGCTAAATCCAGAAGGTGAAAAAATATTTTTAGATACCACTTTTTAGATTTTATGTCTGTTCGGTAAAGAGCAATTAGTGAATCCATAAGATCGACACCTCTCATAAATTTATTATAAAATTGCACTGAATTTAGACAGCATACAATAATTCTTGATTTTTGTTTCTTATCCCACCTCTTGACTAACGAAGTAGGCTCAGAACCAACAAATGTACTAAGCAAATGAACCGGTTTATTATCGTACCACTTTAATGCTGTTAGTCTTATGCCATCTGCTGTAGCGTGCTTTTCTTCTACAGTACCTTACCCTGTTTCTTTATATTCTTGTCATCAGAAAAATGGCAATTAGGCAGTCTGTTTGGACGAACAGTTCCCAAACATTGCAGTCCACGTTTTTCCATTTCATTCTGCAACTGAATGCTATTAAACCAGTTGTCAAAATATACTTTATAGTATTTCTTTGGTTCGACTATCTCACACAATCTTATTACTACATTACCGCTGGTGTCTACATTAGGTAAATGAAGAGAATGTTCAACAGTTCCTGTATATAATTCCCAGTTATCAACAATACCATTGCTATCACGCAAAACAAATGCCTTGTATCCCCATTTTTTGGGTTTATTCTTCATATATTGTTTTAAAGAATGTGCCCCTTTGAATGGTATCATTTGTTCATCAATACACAATTTTTCACTCATTGGAATACTCTGAAAATTTTGAAATGGACCGTTGATGAATGGTCTAATTTTGTATAACTTATCATTATTGTTGAGCATATTTTCGTTATTATTGAAATGAATTTTAGTTTCTATTTCTTCCCAGCGATTCCTAGATATAGTGTCAACTATTTGAGCTGGTCTAAATTTGCTTCGTACAAATCATCTTCATTTTCCATTTTATTTGATCCTGGATCGATTGATATCTGAGTACCTATGGAAAATTCATTATCACTCTCTTATTATCACTGTCAAAGTCAGAGTCTTTGGATTCCTCGGATATTTACTGCTTTTCCCGTAGAACGTTTTTGTATCCATCCTAAAAAAATAATTTAAAATAATATGGTCCAGTGTGGATTCAAAGTAACATACCTGTTTTTTATCACAGTACTGAAACAACACAATAAAATAAACAAATTTCAACGGTAAGCAATATATAAATGCTGATATAATGCCTCGGTATATATTTTTATATAAATTGTACACAATTTATAACAATAAATCACTATCGAAAACACAAACTAATAAGGCAGCCATGTCCATTTGACATACTGTTAAACATTTCCATATAGGTTTCGTTATAGGTTCATAGAGTGTATTAAAATGTATAACCAAATGTTACCTGAAATTAACAGAGGGCATCTTAGAGTCGGAAATTGTTTTAAAAAAGTTTTCTGCATCAAAAACTCCTTTGTTGCCTTGAGTACACACGGGGCTATAGAGGGTTAAAATAGCTGTATCGCGCGAGGATAAGGTTATTGATGAGGAAAAAAAGACCTATCACTGAGGAAGTGAGATAGTAATTGGCAAACGCAAAGAGCACTTTAATTACATTAAATGAAATATGCATTACAATCTATCATGATACACATATCTTGATACACATGAAACAAGACAATTAATAAACACGTTAAGAGAATCTTAAGAAATAATAACCAAAGTTTAACTTTTAATACGCAGAAGAAATACTAATATACAGAAGATACACAAATTAAAAAACGTTATCCACTTATTGTACGCAATAGAGATACCTCTAGGAAAAATCAAAACGATCGGGAATATATACCAAAACAACACAATCAAAGTAAAAGTAGAAGAAGAACTAACCGACCCTATTGAAGCTGACAATGGGTTGAGACAGGAATATTCCCTGAGTCCCCTATTATTCAACCTGATTATGGATGAAATAATAAAAAAGTAAGAACTAAAAAAGGATACCAAATGGAAGAAAAACAAATAATATATAATATAATATTAATCTGCTGTGCAGACGACGCAATACTACTCTTTCAAAGTGAAGATGATTTACAACGTACGCTGCTCCAATTTCATACAACCGCCAGAAAATTTAACATGTTAATTTCCCCAAAAGAGACAAAATGCATGGTTACTACCGCAAATTTACTAAGATGTTAATTGGAGCTAAAAGGTCAGACAATTGAACAAGGTTTGGAGCTTAAATATCTAGGCATCACATTATCTAGCTAGGGAAAGCTCGAAACTGAAGTGAAAGATCCAGTGAATAGAGCAAACAGAGACACAGGCTGCCTAAATGAAACATTATGAAGAAATAAAAATATCGGAAAAGAAACGAAAGGCATAATTTACAACACAGTCATCAGACCAATAATGACATAAGCGGCAGAAACAAGACCTGATACAGAGAGGACAAAAAGGATGTGAAACAGCAGAGATGAAAACACTTAGAAAAATTGATGGTAAGACACTATGGGACAGAGCTAGAAGTACAGATATACGACGTAGATGCAAGGTGAAGAACATCAGGAACTGGTTAAGAAATAGAAGAGTAGAACGGAACGATCATATAAGCCGAATGACAACAAATAAAACAATAAAGACGGCAAGAGATGGTTAACCCATAGGAAGACGATCAGTAGGAAGACCACGAAAACGATGGAAAGGCAACTTACTGGAAGCACAATGAAAAACAGACAGAGTTATGTCTATATAAAAAGAAAAAGAAGAAGAAGATACACAGGATAAACATTAAAATAGCTGCAAGAAAAATAAAATTAATCAGTCATATTAATGTAAAACAGCAGAGGACAGAGTGTTTAGAGAAAATAATGAATGTCATATTAATGTAGAATAGCAGAGGACAGAGTATTTGTCATAGCTTTGGACAAGTGCCCAATTGAAAAAAGAACACAGGTCGTTCAAAAAAGACGGAACTCTAGAAAGAAAACAGAATAGATTTAAAAAAATAAAAGCATAAACATGTCTTTTCCTACTTTTTTAATATTGAAGATACGTAAATAGAACATTGAATTAAAATGTAAACTTTGACATCTGTGATAAACCCATCATCTGAACAGCGGCGCCAACAAACTTATTTATTTTCCACAAACAGGCTCTTTAGAACCTAAAGTTATTACTATACAAATCTGATTCGACATATCGTCAAAAAGTAATACACGGCATGTAAAATTTAAATTTTTAATAAAAAGATTACGCATTACTTATGGTGTTTAAAGAACGAGCCTTTAGGAAGATTGGAGTACTAATAAGACCACCGCAATCGGTCATACCCCGGGTAATGATTAATTAATTAATCTGCTAATTCTTCAGTCACCCCTTTAATATGATTTTGTCAAATTGGTCCTTTTTAGGACCAACTATTCTAATAACATATGTCTATAACTATTAAGGGTATATCTAAAAATCAAGAAACTTTACTTTACTTAAATTTATCAGACATATGAGTTAACACGAATCTGACTAATTTCTAGTACAGGAAACACATATAGGGACTAACCTAGGGTATTTGGTATATAGCTGATCGCTGAAAACCACATTATAGATATAGACATACTATTTCTGTCGGAAAGTAAGAAAGGACAAAACCAGTCAGCTGAGAGAACCTTTTAATGATGTGGAGCTTGGATCCACCATCTACATATTTAATGAAAAATAACACAACTACCGACCTTGAGGATCTGAGCACAAAGCTTATTATGCAATCTGGACCAAAAACACTACAATGACTTATTCAGATGATGAACAACTGTATTCAAATTGGGAGATGCCCAAAAAATAGAGACAAGCCAAAGTTGTTACCTTACTTAAGCCTGGCAAACACTCCAACGCCCACAAAAACTATCGGCTAATATCTTTATTTTGTCAGCTATTCAAAATACTTTTGCACAATATCGTTAATATGATATCACCGATATTAGAAGAAAAACTTAAATTAAAAGACAAAAGTGGCTGTAGACAGGGAAGATCACGTACATCACAAATACTAAATCAAAGACGGGTACGAAAAATATCGGGTATCAGGGGTGGTATTTTTTAATCTAAATGCCGCTTACGACACCTTAAATTACAGAATATTTCTCCAAAAACTATATGATATCCCTTTAGATAACAAACTCACTTATATTGTCTGCGTATGCCTACACAATAGAATATTTTATCACTCAATGATAAGAATAGCAGATGAAGAACGGTCTCGCTTGGGGTAGCATAAAGGCCCCTACACTATATAACATTTACACAAACGAACGATCCATACCGGTAGATACTAGAACTTCTATTATATAGACGATACACCTATTATTACACAATAAAAATAAACTATGAATCAATTTTCAGCCAAAATCCCTGAAAAACTCGTGTGTGCTCCTTTAATCTCCCTAACATAGACGCTTTCACAAAACTGAACATCCAATAATGTCATGAAATTGTTGAACGTAGACTTCATATAAATTCCTTGAAAATAATTTGTATCGCACGGGGTCAGTCACAGATCATTGTTTAAAACTAAAAGGTAAATTAAGGACCAGAAATAATATTTTTCGCATGCTTGTCAGCTAAAAATGAGGTGCGCGTCCTTCCGCCCTTAAAACATAGACGCTTGCACTATATGCATCTGCTGCCGAATATACCTTGTTAGACAAATTCTTTCTTTTTGTGCACACTACTACCCATTTTAACACAAAAATATCTATTGTAGCTCTTAACCATATTTATTTTGAGATAACCTTTTATCGAGATATCATATATAGTACACAAATAAGACCAGAACTAAAATAATAAAAAAGCTTTATACAAGATATCGCAGAGGATTGGATGAAATAAAAGTAGTTTTTATTAATCGGATGCTTACATAAAACGTACAAAGACATACTCACGTAAACAAAATATATTACGAAATTTCTGTAATTAAAAAAAACATTGAGTTTGGTATTTAACTAATAAAATTAAATTAAATAAAAAAACAACATTTTTAAAAATGCAGAAAAAATAAAATTTCCTATGCAAGCGAACATTCCATTAAATAATAAACCCAAATCCTTTTGTATCTATATACCTGTTTTTAAAGAACCAGTTACCTCTTAGTACGTAGTTATACCAGGTAATAAGATATCCTTTGTTACTCAGTGTAATGCGTATGACATTACACTGTCTACGAACAGTAGATAAAAATAAGGAGCCCATATGAACCGCTCGGGATATATGTTGAAAATATACGGTATAATCGCACAGTTGCCAAACTCTCAGAGCTTACTTAAACCGATAAACCTATGGTTAAATTATACATTGAAGAAGATCTCAACGACCCCTATAATATATACACTTAAACTAAACGATATACATTTATGATACAGGGGTATTTACGGGCTCCAAAAATTTTTTATAAATTATTAAACTCTACATGTTGATGAATCGACAGAACCAATATTATGGAATGGTCAAGTGAGCTCCGTATATCGGTACCCACTTGACCACGGAGCTCGATTGAACCTGAATTTTAACATGGGCGGAGTCCACTTTATGCCGTAGATATATATATATATATATATATATATATATATATATATATATATATATATATATATATATATATATATATATATATATATATATATATATATATTGTTATGAAATTAAAGCTCCTAAACAGTTTTTTTATATGAATAGTATGAACATAAAACAAAATGACAATATTGAATATACCACATATATATTTAACTCAAACAATTGTATTATTGTTGTTAATTTAATAGTTGAAACTAGATTCAACAATAAGAAAGAAACTAAAAGCAAAAATAAGCAGAATTCACAGACATAATGTAACAAACCAATAACGACTATATTGTATCACCAGATTTAATTAATGTTTTCAAAATAATTTTATTATTATTATAATTAAAACCAGTTGGTTTATTATAAACAAATTTAGCATAATAGAAATAAGATTCTTCTAATACGTGAGTTATTATAGCCACTGAGTTATAGTTGGTTGATAAACACTTTTCAATTATAAAAAAAAATATATATAAAAAAAAATTAAATCAAAAACAGTTGTTGATCATGAAATTGATTATGATTTAAACTTAAGTTATTGTTCGTTATATATATTATATTATTTATGTAAGAGAGACTTACAGAATAAACCAATATAGCCACAACATAAAGATACAAAAAGCAAATATCAAACCACTTCGGATCGAGTGGAAATAAAAACCATAAATTTGTATTTATTAATTAATTTCATTTTTTATTATAATCCAAATTCTAATATATACAAGTCAATAGAATCTTCAACAGTCCTAAAACAGATAAAATATTTAAGTCATTTATTCACAAAGTAAGAAGTTTCAATTTGTTAGTAAACATACAGTTAACATGGATAGAGCTCGGAAAATAAAACGTGTTAGGAGGTGAAATAGGATATAGTTCATAAATAAGAGTTCAGAATGATATAATCTTTAATGGACAGGTAATCTGAAGATAATTCTCAGTGATTCAATATCAAAAGTGCTTTCAGATTGCTTTAAAATTAAATAAAAGCAAAATAAAAGCAACTAATTCATGTTAAAATTGGTGTATGTCAAATTTGTTAGTAAAAATTTTAATATTTAAATTATCATTTGTTGTAGAAATTATATGTCAAAAGAAAGCTTAAATTCTCTAGTATTTGTTTCAATTCATTTCAAAAGTCAATATAGTTCTCAAGATTTAACAATTTATTAAAATTTAAAATATTATTTATTTTAATCATAAATGTCAAAAATATACAAAAATCCTGTCAGATCTTTAAAAACATTGTCAAAATGCTTGGAGATCTGGTAAGCAATGAAAAATAAAAGATAGAAAATCAATAGTTATGAAGAAGAGTCCAGAAAATTTTTGATTTTTCAGCAGTCACAATTTTTCAAAAGTATTAAAAAAACCTTGAAAAAGTCCTGAAGTATAACAAAGTATATTCAAATTACCTTGCCGATAAGAAACCATCGTTTCTGATTAAATTTTAGCAGAGCCTGCAGATTAACAGTATATTTTTTCGATAAGGGAATTGTTAGCAGTCATCATAAAGAGGTCAACAGCTACCAGAAAGGTGAGTTTTTCCACTCATTTGAATTCTCGCTGAATAAAGAGACCGTTTGGTGTTTATTTTTGACTGAAGATCATTTAAAATTCAATTTGGGTACTTATAAAAATATTTCTCAACCATTGGAGAGATAATTCTGATAGTTTGCACAGAGAACATTATTTTATATCACAATTTTGCGGCCCTAATCCATTAGAAGACGTTACTGAAAGATGCAATCTTTGTTATTGAAGATTTCCATAAAATTTTCAGAGAAGGGATTATCTGAAAGACGAAAGTGAACTTTAATAAAGTTAAACGCAAGTTTTGAAATTTCTTTAGAAATAACCTTACCTTTTTAAACAGCCTATATCATTCTAAATCATCTTTGTGTTAAAAAAAAATTAATTTGAAGTCAAGTTCACAAAAATTTTATTATCGCTTTTGTAATATTAACCAAATATAATTCGCCGTTTCTTTTGCTTACTAAAATCATTAAACAAAACAGTTAATCGATATTAAACTAAAAATTGAAGGATTATAAACCTTTGTTTTCGCTCTAAAAAGATAGTAAGTGAGGTTATAAATACTTTGACAAACAAACACGTATTAGATCAAGTATTTCTTGTTGCAACTTCACAAAACACTAATTTCATATACTTACTTCAATATTGTATTACGTCATAAATCTAAATCCATTCATATTAGTATTAAACGGTTAAGTATTGGCTTATTTATTGAAAGAATCTTAAATAATTTTTTTTATATATTATACAAGATATCGTTGTGTAATATTTAATTGATCACTTATGAATAATTGCACAGTACATTAAAAATAAAACTTCTTGTGTGGTGATTTTTGCTTTATATAATTTTGTATTTCTTTATCAAGCACTACAGGTCACAGAACTCGCTTGAGTTAAGAGTCTGCATGTTCTAAGAAAAATAAGTAAAAATTCAAATTCAAAATACAGCACGTTTCTTTCTATACTTTAGATAAACAAACGAAATTTTCTTTTATCAATAATAGAAAAGATTCACTTTGCATAAAAAAAAAGCAGTATCCTGTGAGATTTAGAGAATACAAGGTGAGTAGAATAAATGTTTGTCAAATTTTTTTTATATTTTCAGGCGTTCAATAAATTTTATTAAAAGCATTTCTAAATTTATCAATAT
Source organism: Diabrotica undecimpunctata (assembly GCF_040954645.1). Taxonomy (NCBI): domain Eukaryota; kingdom Metazoa; phylum Arthropoda; class Insecta; order Coleoptera; family Chrysomelidae; genus Diabrotica; species Diabrotica undecimpunctata. The sequence goes on along the minus strand of NC_092807.1, from coordinate 70,241,418 downwards.
TACAAATTAATCAACTTAAAAAAAAAAAAAAAATTTATTTTTATCTTCATAAAGCTAGCCGGTAAATAAGAGCAACTTGCAGTTTTCTTGCATCACATTCACATATCATAACAATTTGGCGAGCCCAACGTGTGGCTGTGTCTTTGGACGGTGACAGGTAGTGCATTATAACAAAGTATTAACCAGTGGTGTACCTTAAAAAAAAAAAAAAAAAAAAAAATTACAACATTTAATAACATAATATACAGGGTGTGAAGAGTATAATTTGTGTAGATAATAAGTTTATTGAGTGAATTGAAATTAAATAAAAATAAACATGGACAAAAGAAAGACTAGATCACATAAGAACGTAGAAGAAGAACAGGAAGTGACAGACAGAACCGAAGAACAAATTAAAGAGACTGAAGAAGTACAGGAGACGATGGAGGAGAAAAGACAGCCAGAAGAAGCACAAATGGAAAGGCAAATGGCAAGTGGAGACCAAGCTCAGCCCGTAAAGAAGGATGAATCGGACTTTCACAAGATGATGGCAATTTTGTTACAGGAAATAAAAAAAACTGAGCAAAATATAAACCAGAAAGCAGAAGAAAATAAACAAGATATGACTCAGAAGTTGACAAAAGAACTTGAAGATACAAAAAAAGAAATAAAACGTGAAATAACAAAAAGTTTTGACGACAAAATACAACAGATGGCACAACAGGTTGAGGATAAGTTGGGAAAGAAGATAGAAGATGTAAAAGAAGAGTTAACCCTAGAAATGGCCAAGAGGGAAGAGCAGTGCAAAGAACAAATGGAAGTGTTATCGGCAAAGCTGGAAAAGAATAATGAAACTCAAAATAAAAAGATTGAATTAATGGAACAAAATTTAAAGCTCGAACAACAAAATAACCAAAAAAAGTTCGAAGATGTTGACGAACAAATGGGAGTGTTGGCAGTACAGCTGGAACATCATATTGAGCAGAAGGAAGAGATATTTCGACGAGACATTAATGAACAGTGGAAGAAAAAAGAAGATGAAATAGATGAAAATATGAATAAGACCAAAGAGATAATGGAGAAAGAAATTGGGAGAGTACAAGAGTCTCTTAAAGAAGTGACACAGAAGGAATTGGATGCAAGGCCGGTTGTACAAACGGTCGAAAGAGATTGTAAAATCTATTTTAGTGGAAGAATAAAACAGCAGCATCCAGTACCTTTCATGAAATTCCTTAGGCACAGATATGCATCTTACAGAAATTTCGAAGACTTTAAAGAATTCATCAGAAACCAGATGACGGATGAGGCGTTACTATGGTTTTCGAACAAAGAAAATGAGTTGGTGGATCTGGAAGACTTTGCGACCAAATTCAGTGAATATTTCTGGGGTCAAGCACAACAGCGTTCAATCAAAAACGAGCTGTTAAGTGGCAAATACAACCCAAATCGTAGCATGTCATACCACCGGTACGCCATGCAAATTTACAGCACAGATCAATACTTAGACTGTGGTTTTAACGAAGAATACATTGTGGGTTGTATCGTGCAACACTTTGATCGGACATTGGAAGATATCATGATGTTATACAACTTTAAAGAAATAGACAAACTGTGCCAATTTTTGATGATGCATGAGCAACGAAACCCCATGTATCAAAACAATGACCAAGCAAATAATAATAATAATAACAACTTCAATGGGAACAATAACTACAGCAGAAACAATAATCAGAACGGCAATAATTTCAATAATCATCGTAATTTTAACAATAACTATAGACAAAATAATGGTAACAACAACTATAATAACTCGAACTTTAGGAATAATAATAATAACTACCGCAACCAAAATAATCAGAACTTTAATCGCCAAAACTATAATCGTAACAATCAAACTAACAACAATAACTATGGAAATAATGGACGGTATCAAAACGGTAATTACAATAATTAAAACAACGGAAATTTTAACAGAAATAATTACAATAATAACAACAGAAACTTTAACTCCAATGGCAATATGAATCACACATTTTCAAACAGTGCCATTCAACAGAATCAGACAAACAATTCACAACAACAGTCAAATCAAAACTACACAAACAATCGAAACCATAACACTAGAAGTCTAGAAGATATAAATAGAAATAACCAAAAAAGACAAGTGAATTTTCTAAGTCACCATCAATCATACACCGACGTCAGTCAACAAGAGTCACCAATTGAAACACTCAACACATCATCACCATCACAACCCTTTGACACACAATACACAACAGATTCACAATCACCAAATTTTCAATAAAGCACCTGCTAAATGCGGCCGTATGTCACTATGAGCATCCAAGGGAGTTCATAAAATTTGGGGAAGAAAAGAAAAATCAAAATTTGCAAGGGTTAATTTTAATTCAGGGTAAATTCTTTCAAAAACAAGTTAAAATTTTAATAGATACGGGTTCTGAAGTTTCACTAATTGACAATAAAGTTATTAATGAATTAAATTTTCAAAAATATTGTTATTCAATTCCAAAGGTTAATCTAGTGGGTGCAAACAGCAAAAAACTATATGAAGCAAAGAAGGGAATAATGGGAAAAGTATTATTTGATACAACCGAATATAGTATGCAATTCATAATAGTAGAAAACATGAGACATGATATTTTGATTGGGACAGACGAAATGGACAGAAATGGAATGGTCATCGATTATGTAAACAAAACTTTACAAATTCAAGAAGAAGTACTGAAATTTGGAAATACAGAAGACGAGGAATCAAAACAAGAGGAATTAAAGATAAAGGAAATTAACAATATTCAAAATCATACAAACTACAATTTTATAAATAATGAACCAGAAGAAAGTAAAATGGAATTGGAAGAAAATTTAGTATGTGCAGAAGAATGGAAAGAAGATGTAGGAAGATTGTTGCAAAAATATGATGGTTTGATAAAATCCGAAAACCGAGTGGCTGAAAAGTACATGCATAAAATTGAGGTAAAAGGAATAGAAAATTTTAAATCGAAGACATATCCAATTCCTTATAAATACCGGAAAGAAGTTTCAAAGGAGATAGAGAAGATGTTACAAAACGGAATAATTGAAAACAGCAATTCAAAGTACATAAACCCTATAGTGGTAGTGAAGAAGAGCAATGGTGAGTTAAGATTATGCCTCGATGCCAGGAACATTAACAAATATTCAACACCACAATATGAAGCACCACAAAGTGTAGATGCAATTTTTGGAAAAATAACTAAATCAAATTATTTTACAAAAATTGACCTGAAGCATAGCTTTTGGTTGATACCATTGCATAAAGATAGTAGGGATTTTACAGCCTTTTCGATAGATGGGGTAATATATAGATTTAAAGTAGTTCCATACGGTTTGCAAAGTGCATGTTCAGCTCTTGTACGTGCTTTACATCAAATTTTGGATCAATACGAAGACTTTATTATACACTACATTGACGATATTCTCATTTATTCTCACACATCACACGAACATTTAACACACATAAATATTTTGTTGAATGCATTGAATGAAGCAGGATTAAAAATTAACTTAAGCAAATGCCAGTTTTATCAACAAGAGGTCACGTATTTAGGATATAAATTAGACAGAAGTGGTATTTCTATGGACGAAGAAAGAATTGAGAAAATAATGAACTATCCAGCACCGAAAAATTTGAAAAATTTACGAGGATTTATAAGCCTAATCAATTACTTTAAACGATTAATTCCAGACTTGAGTGAGAAAGAATTACCATTAATTCAACTATTGAAGAAGGATCAAAAATGGAAATGGAAAAAAGAACAAAACCAGGCTTTTCAAAATTTAAAGGACATATTTCAGACTAATTTAAGAATTTATCACCCCAGGTACGATTTGCCATTCATTCTACAGACAGATGCTTCCATGCACAAATTTGCAGGAGTGTTGTTACAAGTCCAGGACAATGAAGAAGTTCCCATTTCATTTGTATCACGTGTAACCAGAAATTACGAGAAGAGGTATAGTGTCACCGAATTGGAATTTGCTAGCATACTCTTTTGTGTAACAAAACTTCGGTATTATTTATTAGGATCAAAATTTTATATTGAAACTGACCATTTATCGTTAATAAATATCATGAATAACAAATTGCTTAATAATAGAATACATCGTGGGACTTTACTACTTCAAGAATATAACTTCGAAATTAGACATATAAAAGGAAGAGATAATGTCATTGCAGATGCCTTGACAAGGAACGAAGAGGAAGGAACAAGAGAAGAGAGAAAAATTCAAATCGGATTAAATATATTAAAAGAACAGGAGGGAGTGTACTCAAAACAAGCCATTAGAGAAGATCAGCAAAATTTAACACAGAAAGAAAAGGAAAGATGTATACTGAAAGATCAAATTTACATTAAAAGAATTGGAGAGCAAGAGTTATATTACATCAGCAAAAATTTAGCCGAAGAAATACTGAAGGATTTACATGAAAAGAATGGACACGCGGGTAGTAAGAAAATATGGCTAATGTTTCGAGAAAACTATATCACCAAGAAGGATACAAGCATAATCAAAAACTTGACTAGAAGATGTCATACTTGTCAAAGACAAAAATCGAAGAATTTTTCAAATTGGAATACTCCCAAAAATATAATAGCACAAGAGCCCTTAGATATAATAGCTATAGATTTTTTGAGTGACTTGATACAAACGGAAGGAAATGGACATAAACATATCATGGTAATCGTAGATTTATTTTCAAAATTCATCAAACTTTATTCCAGTAAAAATACAAAAGTCAACACTATCATAAATAATTTAAACAATTATTTTGAAGAAATAGGAAAACCTAAACAATGCATACTGGATAATGCCACATATTTCCAAAACGACCGATTCAAAAATTTTATGACAAGAAATGGAACCAAATTAAGTTTTACAAGCATCAGACATCTTCAATCAAATCCTTCGGAAAGATATATTCAAGAAGTGATAAAATTTTTAAGAATATCAATAGAAAACAAACACACTGTATGGGATCAACATTTATTAAGAATAGAAAGACCTTGGATTATAGAAATAGAACCTGAATATGACCAAATTTGTCAAGATGTAAAACTAAGAATCATCAAGAATGGAGAGAAATATTTGAAAAGACAAAACAAAAGGAAGATGAGAACAAACCGAAAATTTCAAAAAGGAGAACTAGTATTAATTAGAGCACATAGGGTAAGCAATTATAGAGATAACATTTGTAACAAACTTTTACCACCATTGGAGGGACCTTATGAAGTTGAAACAGAAGATGGAGAAAATAGTTATTTATTGAAATATCCTGAGAGTGGGTATCTTAGAGGAGTTTTTAACATAAAAGACATTTACAAATATGAACAATAAGTGAAGAAATAAGAAGACATTATTAATTTTAAGTTATATTTATAAAATGAAACAATTAATTTTTTATATTAAGTTAAGGACATGAATGGGATACAGAAGATGGAATAATAATAATAATAATGCGGCTATTTATGAAATATGATGAAATATGAATTATTGCGGATATTATGATTATGAATATGATATATAATATAATATGAATTATGATGAATTATGAAAGATTATAATGATATAATTATGCAGTATAATAATAAAACTTGGAATGGAATTACAGAAGAAGGATTGGAGAGGAAAATTTTGAAACGAAGATAGCAGAACTCTAAGAAACCAAGGAAGAAAAACAACTATAAAATGGATTCAAAAGTAGAATATAAACTCAACCCTCAACGAAAACTTATTAAAAATAACCGAATGATAATAAAGTCACATTCAAACTAGCTTACACTCTAACCACAAAATTCAGCTCACATGTGCTTAAATAAAACTTAAACTCTATATTTTTTGTATATATTCAAAATAAAACATGCATTAATAAAACAAACTAAAGCGACCTAAGCTTACACATGCAAAATTAAAAACACAAAACTAATTATTATTTTTTTTTTTCAAAGAGAGCATTCAAACTATCTGCAGCATAATTGTATACCATATATATGCAACTGAATCAAAAATTTAATTGTTTTTAACCATCACACATTCATAAAATCACTGAAACATACACTTGTGTCGACGTTCAGAGAAACAATCACACAACTTGCAAAAACCAGTCAAAGAAAAATGAATATTTGATATTTGCCAAGAAACTTGTCAAATATGAAATATTAATTTTTGGAGAATTGTTATGAAATTAAAGCTCCTAAACAGTTTTTTTATATGAATAGTATGAACATAAAACAAAATGACAATATTGAATATACCACATATATATTTAACTCAAACAATTGTATTATTGTTATTAATTTAATATTTGAAACTACATTCAACAATAAGAAAGAAACTAAAAGCAAAAATAAAAATAAGCAGAATTCACAGACATAATGTAACAAACCAATAACGACTATATTGTATCACCAGATTTAATTAATGTTTTCAAAATAATTTTATTATTATTATAATTAAAACTAGTTGGTTTATTATAAACAAATTTAGCATAATAGAAATAAGATTCTTTTAATACGTGAGTTATTATAGCCACTGAGTTATAGTTGGTTGATAAACACTTTTCAATTATAAAAAAAAAATATATATAAAAAAAAATTAAACCAAAAACAGTTGTTGATCATGAAATTGATTATGATTTAAACTTAAGTTATTGTTCGTTATATATATTATATTATTTATGTAAGAGAGACTTACAGAATAAGCCAATATAGCCACAACATAAAGATACAAAAAGCAAATATCAAACCACTTCGGATCGAGTGGAAATAAAAACCATAAATTTGTATTTATTAATTAATTTCATTTTTTATTATAATCCAAATTCTAATATATACAAGTCAATAGAATCTTCAACAGTCCTAAAACAGATAAAATATTTAAGTCATTTATTCACAAAGTAAGAAGTTTCAATTTGTTAGTAAACATACAGTTAACATGGATAGAGCTCGGAAAATAAAACGTGTTAGGAGGTGAAATAGGATATAGCTCATAAATAAGAGTTCAGAATGATATAATCTTTAATGGACAGGTAATCTGAAGACAATTCTCAGTGATTCAATATCAAAAGTGCTTTCAGATAGCTTTAAAATTAAATAAAAGCAAAATAAAAGCAACTAATTCATGTTAAAATAGGTGTATGTCAAATTTGTTAGTAAAAATTTTAATATTTAAATTATCATTTGTTGTAGAAATTATATGTCAAAAGAAAGCTTAAATTCTCTAGTATTTGTTTCAATTCATTTCAAAAGTCAATATAGTTCTCAAGATTTAACAATTTATTAAAATTTAAAATATTATTTACTTTAATCATAAATGTCAAAAATATACAAAAATCCTGTCAGATCTTTAAAAACATTGTCAAAATGCTTGGAGATCTGGTAAGCAATGAAAAATAAAAGATAGAAAATCAATAGTTACGAAGAAGAGTCCAGAAAATTTTTGATTTTTCAGCAGTCACAATTTTTCAAAAGTATTAAAAAAAACCTTGAAAAAGTCCTGAAGTATAACAAAGTATATTCAAATTACCTTGCCGATAAGAAACCATCGTTTCTGATTAAATTTTAGCAGAGCCTGCAGATTAACAGTATATTTTTTCGATAAGGGAATTGTTAGCAGTCATCATAAAGAGGTCAACAGCTACCAGAAAGGTGAGTTTTTCCACTCATTTGAATTCTCGCTGAATAAAGAGACCGTTTGGTGTTTATTTTTGACTGAAGATCATTTAAAATTCAATTTGGGTACTTATAAAAATATTTCTCAACCATTGGAGAGATAATTCTGATAGTTTGCACAGAGAACATTATTTTATATCACAATTTTGCGGCCCTAATCCATTAGAAGACGTCACTGAAAGATGCAATCTTTGTTATTGAAGATTTTCATAAAATTTTCAGAGAAGGGATTATCTGAAAGACGAAAGTGAACTTTAATAAAGTTAAACGCAAGTTTTGAAATTTCTTTAGAAATAACCTTACCTTTTTAAACAGCCTATATCATTCTAAATCATCTTTGTGTTAAAAAAAAAAAATAATTTGAAGTCAAGTTCACAAAAATTTTATTATCGCTTTTGTAATATTAACCAAATATAATTCGCCGTTTCTTTTGCTTACTAAAATCATTAAACAAAACAGTTAATCGATATTAAACTAAAAATTGAAGGATTATAAGCCTTTGTTTTCGCTCTAAAAAGATAGTAAGTAAGGTTATAAATACTTTGACAAACAAACACGTATTAGATCAAGTATTTCTTGTTGCAACTTCACAAAACACTAATTTCATATACTTACTTCAATATTGTATTACGTCATAAATCTAAATCCATTCATATTAGTATTAAACGGTTAAGTATTGGCTTATTTATTGAAAGAATCTTAAATAATTTTTTTTATATATTATACAAGATATCGTTGTGTAATATTTAATTGATCACTTGTGAATAATTGCACAGTACATTAAAAATAAAACTTCTTGTGTGGTGATTTTTGCTTTATATAATTTTGTATTTCTTTATCAAGCACTACAGGTCACAGAACTCGCTTGAGTTAAGAGTCTGCATGTTCTAAGAAAAATAAGTAAAAATTCAAATTCAAAATACAGCACGTTTCTTTCTATACTTTAGATAAACAAACGAAATTTTCTTTTATCAATAATAGAAAAGATTCACTTTGCATAAAAAAAGCAGTATCCTGTGAGATTTAGAGAATACAAGATGAGTAGAATAAATGTTTGTCAAATTTTTTTTATATTTTCAGGCGTTCAATAAATTTTATTAAAAGCATTTCTAAATTTATCAATATTACAAATTAATCAACTTAAAAAAAAAAAAAAATTTATTTTTATCTTCATAAAGCTAGCCGGTAAATAAGAGCAACTTGTAGTTTTCTTGCATCGCATTCACATATCATAACAATATATATATATATATATATATATATATATATATATATATATATATATATATATATATATATATAGTTTGCCCTTACCGTTTGGAAATCCAGTTTGCCCTTACCGTTTCGCCGTCCAGTCTACTCAAGAAGGTTTTAGACTTTTCGAGATAACGGCGATTTATGTATATAAATAAAACATTTTTATATGG